>NC_142355.1:41206723-41363286 GCF_059441175.1 Urocampus carinirostris
ATTATGCATTTTAAGACGTGTACGACGTACGAGAAAATCTTTACGGAAAAACGCAAATTTGTCAATTATGGGTACCATCCGGTATACACTGACTATAACAAAACAGCAAATCAATCAAGTCAAACGAGTTTGCCGCGGAAGCCTCTATCTCGGTATAGTTTTTTTGGTTGCAAACGAAGCGAGCGGTTTGATGTAGTGAAAGGTAGTCCGTCTCTTTTTAGAGAACAGGCTTTTTCGGCTCAACTCATTAAAGAGAGCCGGCTCTCAAACGGCTCACCTGCTTTGGTGCATTATATTACGAATTATTATGTTGTATAAAGAAGTATAAAATGAGAAAATGAAAAAGACAGGTTTGTGGTTATCCCTTTAATCAGTATATTACCAACAATAATTTAATGCAGAAAAACAATTCATAATTTGAATAAGAAAATGTATTATTCTACTTAATTATACTTGCATGTATTTTTATCTTCTACAGCGAACAACAAAGCTACTTAATTTTTGAACTTTTTTTACAATAAACCTCATTCATGTCGAGCAACTCGGGATCTCATAACAAAATGTTAATCAACAATATATATGATATAACGAAACACATGTACAATATAAAATGTTAAACTACATAAATAAACATGTTTGAAAAAAATATGGTGCAAGATTATTTTGTATTTGTAAGGGAAAATACGACGGTTTGTAAGGGCATGGAGCCGTGAAGGTTGACAAGTATGATAGTGACACAAATCTACAAGTTGCATTTGGAAAAATCAAGAAAGAGAACAGTTGTACAGTAAATACCTAATGGGGTTGACAAGCACTTTCTTTTTTACACATGAATGTATTTAGGATTGGAATTTTCTTTTAAAAGTGTATTGTGTTGCACTCATAATACTTGCATATCAAGACCCCAGCTGTTGGATCCCCTCCCCTGAGAGTCAGCATTATTAAATGTGCACTCGGAAAGCGTATCACAGCACCAGAATCGCTTTAAGCTGCTTTATCAGGGGGGCTCAATTGGCTTGGGCCGTTTCTAGCCCATCAAGGAGATCATATCACTCCTCAAAGCTCATCAGAGTGGTGCACCTGAGTCTTCATTATAAACTTTCAAATGGAAGTGTGAGAGGGTGTCTGTGGACCTTTCGTGGAGGGTGTGAGCTTGTTTTTTTGGCAAACATGCGGTCCACAGACCGAATTAGGCCCCCTTAAGGTTTCAATCAGGTCAGCAAGGCAACACTGAGAAAAGCACAGGAGAAATATGAGCTGCATTTTGAAATATGTCCACTTCATATCACCGAAGCCAGGCACCAATCGCAAAGTCACTGGAGCGATATTACTCTCTCACTCTCTTTCCTTTTGACTCTTTCTCTCTCTCTCTTACACTCTCTCTCTTTTTGCTTTTCTTTCTTCCTCTCTCTCTTTATTTTCTCTCCCTCTCTTCTCGCTATTTTTTATAAGATCAGGGAATGGTGTGATTGTGACCAGTGCTGTCCGTCCCTTAAGATATTTTGTGATTAATGGCTATACAAAAATGTGACTTGATTTGACTACACTAACTCTCTCTCTTTTTTTTTCATTCTCTCTTTTGCTCACTGTTTTTTATCTTTCTTTCTTTCGTTTTCTTTTTTCCATCCTTTCTTCCTTCCTTCCTTCTTTTCTTCTTTCCTTCTTTCTTTCTTTCTTTCTCTTCTTCACCTCTCTATTCTTTTATTATTTTTGTTTCTCTCTCTCTCTCTCTCTCTCTCTCTCTCTCTCTCTCTCTCTCTCTTTCTCTCTCTCTCTCTCTGCTCCTCTCTTTCTCTTTAAATCTCTCTTTAATCTACCAGTCTGGCCCCGTGAGTTTTTTTCTTCTTCTACCATGTAGGACCAGGGCCCAAATTAGTTTGACATCACTGTTTTAGAATGACTTTTCACATGCAAGCATCATTTTGGACAGCAAACCCTTTTGCAACGTGTTAGCGCATTTTTTGACCAACAATGTGACACGTTTGTTCGCCATGGGGACCCCAACCTTTTTCCCTGTGAGGGCCACGTAACTTTTCCCTTCTCTGATGAAGAGTAGGAGTCAGTTTGTAACAGAAAGTATAAAGTTAAAAAGGTTCAGAGTTTGTATAAAAATACCCAACGTTTTAGTGAGGTAAAAGTTCAATGTAGAGTGAAAAATGCCATCAAAATAATTTTTTTACATTAATCATTAATTCATTTTGAGTTTCATGTTACATTACATGTAACATAGTCTGTCTGTCTGTGCCTTTACACATTAATTATATAATTATTTTTGTATTGTATTTAGTTTGTTTACATTTTGTTTATATTTTATTTTAAACATGGTTTAATAACGTCTATTTGCTGTGCCGGGTTTTGGGTGGGAAAAGTAGGGGATTCTATCGTCGCACACTGAATGTGTTTATACGACACTTTGAGTGACAATTTATTGGCTGGAAAGTGCGTTCCAAATGAATCTTAATTTTGAAATATTGATACGATTATTAGTAATACGTGAATCAAACCAACAACAACAACAAAAACAGAAAAGCCGTTTGGCAGCGGAAAGACACAGCACTTTTTAGTGAACCAAGTCAAAAAGTCGGTTCTCAAAAAAGACCTGGAATTCCTATCCCTAATTTGCAGATTCTTAAAAATAGTATTTTCTTTATCCAGTAGATGGCGGTAACTCCCTTTACAAGCTTGTGTTGCAGGCATCTGACTTTGTGATTGGAGTTGACAAACGTCCCATAACTATTACAGTATTCCAACTTTTATGCATTTCAAATACGCTATTCAAGCTAAGCCCACGTGTTGTCTTTGTATTAAGGAGCATTTTTTTGTTCTTTCTGATAAGCACACAGTTAGTTACCTTGCATGGCTGACGCTGTTATATATATATTAATGGGTAACTTTGAAGAACACAGTAAAGTACTTTGGGAGGTCTTCACTGACTTGAAAAGCGTTATATAAATGCAGCCCATTTACATTGTAAATAAAAACTAATTTATATATATATATATATATATATATATATATATATATATATATATATATATATATATATATATATAAAAAGAGAGAGGGAGACAGATATAGATATAGATAGATATAGATATACACCCCCGTGACCCTACTGAGGATGAGCGGTGCAGCTAATGAGATGAGATATGTATATATATATATATATATATATATATATATATATATATATATATATATATATATATATATATATATATATATATATATATATATATATATATATATATATATATATATATATATATATATATATCGTGTAGTGGGCAGGGGACACCCTGAACTGGCTTTTGTTTTTTTGTTTTTTTAAAGAGAGAGAGAGCCGTACCATATAGTTAAAGGCAAATTTCAGCAAAACCGCACACCACCTCTCCAGAGCAAAGCTATCTTTTCAACGCATTTTATTTCACATCGTGACGTTAGATGCTTTGATAAAATGTATTAGAAATAGAATCAGAGTTGTCTTTATTGTCGTTGATATCAACGTTGTGAAACATTGTATACAACAAGATTAGATATCGCACTCCAGGGTAAAACATGTCATTTAGAAACTTTGAAGAGAAAAAATTGATTGATTTTTACACCCAAAAAATAATTACTACAACACAGTGCTTAAAAAACCTGCTTAAGTTATGATAATAGTAGTAATAACGCAATGTAGATTAGTGCATCGTAACGATCGTGCAATGAAAATAAATGCAATTACAATAATAGCAGCAGCATTAAAAAAAAGAATTATAAATGAAATCGACCAATAGCAACGTATCAACAAATATACCACAACTTGTCTCCCTCCCGCATTTACTTATAATTCTTGAGGCTCATTTTGACCTTATTTTCCACCCTTAATAATGGTTTTAAGGTGCAAGCAGAATTATTCTGTAAACATTTCACAAAATACTGCAAACGAGGATACTGACGTATTAACGTTTTGTGCAGACGGCGCTGGGCAATCAAATTGCTAAATGTGCTTGGCTGTTGTTTCTGGCTGTTAACAGTTTTTTCTATGGGTTTTCATCATAAAGTGTCCCAACAATTGGCCTAAATTGTTTAATGAGCTTCCGTATAAAGGATTCCTTAGCGACATACAGCCAAAAGGGAGTCTGTTGGTGTGACACATTGATTGTAAACTGTAGTGGGAATGCTCTTTATATACTGGACCGAACAGATTAATGTATTAGCACTACGTTTGCTATGTGTGCACTACACTCAGCTCTGCGCTTATCAAAATCTGAATGATTTGCATGAGTTAGAATTTATCTCCCTCTGATCCAGATGTACTCATGAAACGATTCATATGTGGATTGCAAACTAAAGGTTCCCGACCCCTGCCCTACAATAAAAATAATAATAGGTTTTACTTCATAGGCATGAAATGTTGTATTTTTACCACCATTCATTTTTGTGAGAGATCTTCAAAACATGAAATATTTTGTGCATTCCGACACATCAGATACATCATTGGGGCGGCAGTAGCTCAGGAGGTAGAGCGATCGTTTTAGGATTAAGGGATCCCAGTTTGAATCCCGGCTTGTCCGTGTTACATGCCGAAGTGTCCATGGGTAAGACACTGAAACCCCAATACCCCCAATAAGCAGGTTAGCGCCTTACATGGCTGCACAGATCACGGCCGCTATTGGGAAATGTGAAGCACAATGTAAAGCGCTTTGGGAAGTCATTGACTTGAAAAGCGCTATATAAATGCAGATCATTTCATTTCATTAGTTACTTTTTGCCAATGATACGAGACTTTTTGCAGTGTTTTTCTGATATTTTCACGATGAAACATAATGCAAATTCAAAGGCTTTTAGGGACTTAAACTCAGTAAACGTTTTCTCACAATCAAGAATTTGCCTATCAGTTCTGAAAATTACTGTCACAATTTGTGTTTCCTGGTACGCTACTTCATTCTGAAACCAAAACCATGCAGATTAAAACCTAACATAATAAAATGATATTATGTTATAACACTGCAAAGTATTGTATTAGAAGTATCTTTTGTATGTTTTCTTTTCTTAGAATTTAATTTATTTGTTTTTTTACATTGATTGGAGTACCATTAGTCCTCTCTTTATTGTACCAAGCATAATTGTAAAACTTAATTACACACTGAATTTGATCATAATTTAACTAAAACTCATATAGGAATCAAATGAATTAACTAATATTAGAGCAAAAAAGAATGATTAGAAAATAAAAATCACCTTTAAAAATGAGCAAACTTGTCTGATACAGAACACGTGAACTTAGAAACAGTTGTGTTATTCATCAGTTTATATTATCTGATATTACGTATTATAAGTATCTCATCTCATTAGCTGCACCGCTTATCCTCAGTAGGGTCGCGGGGGTGCTGGAGCCCATCCCAGCAATCATCGGGCAGTAGGCAGGGGACACCCTGAACTGGTTGCCAGCCAATCGCAGGGCACACAGGGACAGACAACTCGCTCGCTCATTCACACCTAGGGACAATTTGGATCGTCCAATTAACCTGACATGCATTTTTTTGGAATGTGGGAGGAAACCGGAGTGCCTGGAGGAAACCCACGCAAGCACGGAGAGAACATGCAAACTCCACACAAGAAGGCTGGTAGATTGCTTTGATCCTTTCGGCACATGTTTATAATATAATTGTACTGTTTATCTGAATTTTTGGAATGTGGGAGGAAACCGGAGTGCCCGGAGGAAACCCGCGCAACGGGGAGAACATACAAACTCCGCACAGGAAGTCCGGTAGCTGGATTTGAACCCACACAGGAGGTTCCCAAGACCTTAGAACTGTGCCACACACGCGCTAACCACTGCGCCGCCGTGCTGCCTGTATTATAAGTATGATTTTTCTTATTTTCTTTACATCTTATATAATAAAAGACAAGTAGTGTAGCTCATTTAAGTACTGTTTTTTTATTTAGGTTACCTCATTTTAAAACGAGCTGATAATCTAGCTCATTTTAATTATTTGTGGGGTTTTTTTCGGGGGGGGGGGGGGGGGGGGGGGGGGGGGGGGCTTGTAATATGTATAGATGAAATCTGACTTCGATTTGCAAAAGAATGAGGATTACCTGGAAAGAATTAGTATCTATTGCCTGTAGTCGTGAGTAAGTATAGCAGGTCGTAAGTCAGATATGACCTGTACAGCATCATTTTTGTACAGCTGTACTTTATGTATGTATGTTTTTTTTATATTTATTAGTTAATAACTTTATTCTGTTTTTAATATTCAACACCAGCAAAGGAGATTGCATAGGATGCCAGTTTGTTAATTTGACTAGTACACCTTCACTGTTGATTGTTATTTTGACTGTAATGCACTGTTTGCATCATTTTCACAATCGGCCAATCATGTTGCTGCGCTTTGATTTTCACAGCCTTTAGGTGAATCTGCTTTTTATAGGAGTTTTAATTAAAAAAGAATGGACCCAGAGAAGGGCTTTCAGAACTGATTTTGAATTTGTCATCGTGAGGGTGTTTTTTTTACAGTTCTCTCTTGTTCTCCTTGCAAGTTCAAAATTCTTTGATGTCTTCTCTCCTTGATTTGTGTGCATGCGGTATTACAGTAAAACTCGCCAAATCCAGATAAAAAGAATGGTCCAGATGATTTCCAATGTATTTCTTACGAAAAATCTATGCACATTCCGGATTTTACAATCCGGACCTTCAACTATCCAATGTCAAAATTCTAATCATTTCGATATATTCCTATGTATTTTGCTTTGCTTTGCGGATGCTTACCTGACCCAACATTATTTATTCCGTCCTGGGTGATCATATTACTGCCATTCGGGTTCTTCTGTGCTCTGAGGAGCGAGAGCAGGTCAGCTTGCTGATTGGGGTTTATCTGATCCGTAAGCAGGTTCTCAGGAGAGGAACCGCCGGATTCTGCTGCAGTCCATGTGCCCATTTCGTCATGCTTCTTTTCCAAAAAGTTGACCTGGCCAGTGTGCTTTACCATCTTCCAATCAGTCATATCTTCATTTACTCCTACCTCTTCAAGTCCTGTTTTCTCAAGTGCATCTTCCTTACCTAGGCCTGTCCATCCTACTTTTTGTTTGTCCACACCTTCCTTTATTCCTAAAAGATCACACCTATATGCGGGTTCAACATTAAGTTCAGCGGCATACTTGTGAACTGAATTGCTGAAGACGTTTCCTGACCTGTGGACCAGCAGCGCTGGAGATAATGTGGTATGAGAGGAAACAGACAAGTCTAAAGGCTCATACTGGGACTTGGTGTGAATGAAGGAAGGACTTTCACTGGCTGGATTCTTGTCAGGGACCAGCAGGGGATTTTCTCTGTTTGTGGAAAGAAAGCGAAGATCATCCCTGGACTGGGGTCGCTTCAGGATGGGGCTGGAGCTTCTGCTGCTGGTGACCTGCAGTGGAGAGGACAGATCCCCGCTGCTCTGCCAGGACGAGAAGGCATACCGGCCCAGCTGGAAACCGGCTGGCGGATACTCGCACTTGTAGATGTTGTCCCCTAACACACACAAACACATGAAATTGTGGGTGCATAGCTGGAGTATTGCTCCGAGAAAGGCACATGTAGCAAAGGAACGTTTCTGGCGTGAAAAATGTTGCTTAGTTGAATGATTTAAGCAGAGGCCCACAGTAAATCATGCTTGTAATCAGCTTTCAGCTCCAGCGATCCATCATTTTACAGTACGGATGCCGCAGCCTTGTGCAATAAATACACCCAAAGATGTTAACACCAAACAAGATTCCTGCAGAAATAATAAAGGCGTGAAATTGTAAAACATCTAACGGAGAGAGAGAAAGAAAGAAGGAGACGTATTTCCCTTTTAAAATGCTTACTGATATAGAAAAGAGGTAGTTTTCATCCTTTTTTGGAGTACTGCACTTTTTGTACTGTAAGGCCCATCAGATAATAAGGCGCACCTGGGAAAATGAGTAATGTTTGATATTTTTTCAGACTATAAGACGCAAAGAATTAAAACTACAGTAAGGGCTAGGTTTGGACTGAACATAAATAAGTACCATATTTGTGCATTGATTGATCAGTCAAAATATATTGCAGATCACATTAGCAAAAATTAGAAGCAAATGTTATCAAATTCGGCTTGTGGTGAGTTTGTATTAATCTACAAAGAATACAGATAAAACACACAAAGGTATTAGGTTTCATGTCATCATCAATTTATTGTTAGTCACCATGTTGTTGATGTTATTATTCGGCCGGGCAAGGAGAATATTGTCAGACATTAAACAGCTATGTGGTAAAGAAAAGGTTTGGGACCATTGAAATACAGTATTGTATCGCAGAATATTTATAAAACGCACGCAATTCTGAACTAAATGCAGAGAAAGGCATTGTGGGAAGTAATATCGTCATCCTGCAAGATATAACTAAACGTACGATGCTTAGTTTGAGGTACGAAAAAGTGACACTACATTGTATACTCATTTTCAATGACTTTCTGTCTCCTTGTTTTTTCTAACACTTGTAACTGGTAGCATATCCTTATTACTGCTGTTATGCAATTGTAGTCAGCAAAAAAAAATGATGACTTTAAAATAATTGCTTGAATATGATAATACACCATTATGCATTTCCAACTTTGATTTTAAAGTCAAATATGGTATGCATGACATAAAACAGATTAAACTACTTCCTTTTTCTTGCAAGTAAGAATGCAATAAATAAGGCTCAATACAAATTACAAAAAGTAGCAGGGCCAAAAAAATTTAAAAAAGTATGCATATAAAAATATATAAGGTTTAAAAAAAAATGTTTATAGGCGTAATCTAAATATAGCAATTTTGCATTGATTTGGCAGAAGGCAGAGGGGTGGGCGAGGATAGTGCAGGGAGAGAGTTCAGAGTCCTGACAGCCTGATGGAAGAAGCTGTCTTTGAGCCTGCTGGTTCTGCAGTCTTTTTCTTAATGGTGTCAGGTGGAAGAGGCTGTGAGATGGGGTGGCTGGGGTCACTTGCAATCCTGGTGGCTTTGCTGGTGAGTAGTATATGTCCAGGAGGGGCGTGCACATGCCACCCCAGAAAAAAAGGTATACGTTTTGTTTCTGGCCAATTTAGGTTTTTCGGGTGCGTCTTATAGCCCGGAAAACGATGTGCCTTAATCTCCCCTTCTTAACATTTGCCTTATGCCTACGTACAGTACATAGTGCTGGTCCCGGTGATCCTAGAAGAAGCCTCCAGGGTTAAACACACTTCCCGCGACCGTTTTGAATGAGAAATTGTCGGCCTGGTACTGTCTTTAAACAGCCCAGCTGTTTGGTTGCCATTCCAATTACAGTAAAAGTCATCCGCCGCCATTAAGCCACAAATATTGGCAGTTTATTGCCCAGCACTCTCTTGGCATTTGAAGGTCAGGCCATACATTATACTGTGTCTTTTAGGGATGCGTCTGGGATAGGCAGATAAAGCCACCACCATTAATTTAATTCCATGCATATTGACGCCTTATTGTTCTTCTTTAATGGACTAATATCTGTGTTACAACAGTGATTCATCCCCGCCAGAGAAATATCAATTTCATACGCCTCGAGATGTGACCCTGAGGTAATTCTCCAGATCTAATGATCTCAAGTCGGCACTCGACTTTGCTTCCAACTTTAATAGAAAAACTACAATTGTGCAGCGAACGGCAGTAAAACGAGGGGTTTTCTTTTTTATGTTTGTAATGTTGAAATCTATAAAATATCAACGTTCTTGAACATAAGTCATTGTTCTTTGTGCTGTGGAGATAAAGTTAGACTCCAACATTGGATCAACATAATTCAAACCGCAATGCGAAATTAATGTCAATTGACAACTTTGCAGCGGTACAAACGAAATTGGACTTTTTTGCTCAGCTAGACAACGTGACCTACGAAATATACCTATGATATGTATTTTTTTTAAATGCACATTTACATGATAGTTCGTGTGTTTGTGTTTTTCAACGAATGAAGGTGTTTTTTACCAGTAGGAGGCACTAAATAATACAAAATTTCCCTTTAAGTAGTATGGAAGTAAAACTACTCACAGAAAATATGTTTTTGATTTGACAATATATTTAGCTGGGTGTCACAGATTGCTTATCGTAAGGGTAAAAGAGCTTAGAAAGAGGCTGTTTTCCACAAGGTCAAAAATAAAAAAAATATATAATTAAAAAAAAGAAAGAAAAACTTCAAAATATTTTCATTATCACTTCTATCCATCTATTATCTTTGGCTTATACGGGGCCGAGTCGCGGCGGCAGCAGCCTCAGCAAAGAAGCCCAGACCTCCCGATCCCCAGCCACACGATAGAAACGTCCAGGAGGCATCCCCAACTGGCCCCTCTCAATGCATTTATCACTTGTCTTACCTAGTATTTAAAACTGTGCAGAAGTTTGGGGATTACAACGAATCTATCATTGACCCAATTATTGAATTCTAGAATGAAGCAATTAGCATAATGAATAAGGTCACATACAAAGTATAGACTAACTACTTATTTATAGGATCTGCTATATTCAAATTTATGGACATTGTACATACATTTAAAAACACATACATTTGTAACCTATCCTACATATGATGATTGCGGATGACAAGGGATCTTTTCTAGACACAACACATTCATTAACAAAAAATGGGGGAAATATATATATTTATATATTTTTGCATTGAGTGTGTTACCTGGTTTATTTTAACAGTTGAGTGAATGCAGTTATCCACCTGAACTGACTCACCAGGCTATACAAACTCAACACTGACCTGTAGCGTCCGGGGAAAACATTTGTTTTGCATTTATTTGAATAATCATAACTTTCGATAGAAATGACACAGAGACTTGCTTCTTTTGTTTTTTATATACTCACTCGGAAATGTATGGCGATGCCGGATTAAATCATCTGTATGGAGTACATGCCTGAATTAAGGGTTGTTTTTTTTTATTTGAAAATTGACACGTTAGGAGCAACACAAATAAAGATGTACTGTATGTCAGATTTGTGTGCAAAAGTATGGCACATTCTTGATAATGCAACACTGATCTGTACCTCCTTGGTGGCATTAAAAACAAATCAAAACAAAAGACAGTGGGTGCTTAATGTGCTGCTGAGGGAATTTAAGATGTTTAGAATTAGAATTGCTTTGATTGTCATTGATTAATGAATGAATGAAGTTTATTTAGGCTTAGGACAAACAAAACCACTCACTAACAAAAGGGAACAAGAAAATATTTCCACAAAACAAAAATTCAGATAAACAGTACAATTATATTATAAACATGTGCCGAAAGGATCAAAGCAATCTACCAGCCTTCTTGTGTGGAGTTTGCATGTTCTCTCCGTGCTTGCGTGGGTTTCCTCCAGGCACTCCGGTTTCCTCCCACATTCCAAAAAAATGCATGTCAGGTTAATTGGACGATCCAAATTGTCCCTAGGTGTGAATGAGCGAGTGAGTTGTCTTTCTCTGTGTGCCTTGCGATTGGCTGGCAACCAATTCAGGGTGTCCTCTGCCCACTGTCGCGGGGGGGCTGGAGCCCATCCCAGCCATCTCCGGGCAGTGGGCAGGGGACACCCTGAACTGGTTGCCAGCCAATCACAGGGCACGCGGGGACAGACAACTCACTCGCTCATTCACACCCAGGGACACCTGACATGCATGTTTTTGGAATGTGGGAGGAAACCGGAGTGCCCGGAGTAAACCCACGCAAGCACAGGGAGAACATACAAACTCCGCACAGGAAATCTGGAGCTGGATTTGAACCCACGCAGGAGGTTCCCATGACATGAACTGTGCCGCACATGCGCTAACCACTGCCCCGCCGTGCTGCCCAGGGTGCATAATAGTAAAAAAAAAAAAAGAAAAAGAAAAAAAAAGGTAGATATATTATTCCAAACAACTATTGGCATCTTAAGCCATCTCCTTTACATGTGTCCAATGTTAAAAACAAAATAAACCAATCAATAATGGAATATTTTTTATTATGTTTGGAATCAATGTAATGATTGTAACATTACATACATATTATGAAAAATGTGGCATTTTAAGTAATGTATCAGAAAAATAGCCTTCGTATACATTTAGTTTTTTCTGGTGGGGCATCAATTCACTTTTATTATGACAAAATCATATAAAAGAAAAAAAGTACAGTTCTTAACTACAACCACAATAACATTGTAAATCCGCTACATTTCTTTGTCAGTTAAAGCCGAAAATTACAATGAACATTTGTTTACTGCAGCCCTTGAACTGAATTTCATTGGCTTTTCGGGCAGTCTGTTTTTTATTATTGCGGCTGTAGATTTCAGCGACTTGCAACGTTCGTTGTGTTGCTGAAGAAAATATAAATTGTATGTAACATGACAGTGGCTAAAAGTGTTGTCCTAAAAGGCATGAAAAACACTTGTTGGGAATTTGCAGTTTGCCTCTCTGCAGAAGTTGTTTGTGTGAGCGCAATCAAGCGTGTTTGCATCCATCCTGGATAGTTTAAAGTAAGAGTCCCAAACTCGCGGCCCGTGGGCTGCATATGACTATAGTTTGAGGACCCTGTCTTATCAAGAAGGTTTATCGTCAGTACGCCCCACGCAGCTTTAAAATGAATGCTACCTCCATGCTAAGTAGTTTGTGCAGGGCTCCAATTTTGGAACAATTGCAGTAAATGCAGGATTAAAAAATAATGTTTTGAAAATTAGCTGCAGAAATGCAAGTTCCATCTGAAGTGTCTTTTAAATGCGGAAATTGAAGTCAGTGTACTTTACTGGGGCTCCCATGGAAGGCATAAAACTGAGTGCAATATACAGAGAGAGAGAATGTGATAGACATTGACACACAGAGGGAAAGGGACAAAGGTAGAGACAGAGAGAGACAGACGGAGTGAAAGAGATCGACAGACAGTGAGACAGAGACAAAGGGAGAGACACAGCGAGAGAGAAAGATGGACAGACGGAGCAAAAGAGATTGACAGACAGGGAGACAGAGGCAAAGGGGGAGAAAGAGAAAGAGAAAGAGAAAGTAAAAGAACGAGAAAGAGACAGACAGACATACACACAGACACACAGACACGGGAGAGTGGGAGAGTGGGAGAGACAGGGAGAGAGAGAAATACACAGGGAAAGAGACCCAAAGCAAGACAGAGAGAGGAAGGGACAGCAAAAAAGACAGAAAGAGACAAAGAGACAGTGAAAGAGACAAACAGAGGGAATGCAGGGAGAGGGAGAGGGACAGACATGTGCAAGAGAGAGACAGGGAGAGAAAGTAAGAGACAGAGAAAGAGACAGACGGTGAGACAAACACGGTAAGGGAGAGAATAGGGAGAGAGTGAGAGAAAGAGGGACAGAGAAATAGAGAAACTTAAAGAGGGAGAGACAGCGAGACAGTCATGGGGAAGAGGACAAAGAGAGGCAGACACAGAGAAAACCACGCTGCCTCTTTAACATCAGTAACCATTCAATGTGCAGTGGCCATCATAGATGTGCATGAGCGGGAAAGTGGCTATAACTGGGCCACGCCCTTTTCTCTCCAGTAAGAACTGAGCAAAAATAAATAATTTTAAAAAATCGGAAATGCTTAATGGAAATCTTTCAGAAGCTTTCTAATACATCTTGATTATCCTGCGGTTTAAATTACAATGACATGACTCCCAATGCGGGACAAAAAGCAAATCTGACCTCATCTTTCAACACCATCGAGCCATTTGCCAACCTGGAACCGACGCAGTAAAGCAAAATCAAGAGGGGATATTCATCCGCATTTTGCTCGTCTTCTGGACGGCTGCCATCTTTGTGACTGCCTTGTTCATACTAACTTAATCAGTTTAAGATTTACTTACACTGCCTTGCTTCACAATACGTGAGGGGGGTCATTTTCCAGCTCAGATTTATTAGGCAAAACTTCAATTACTGCGTCATTAAAAGCTGACGCTTCTCTTGCCTTTCGCGCACTATGTCATAAAGTGGCGTGTATGCGATTATCTGAAAGAAAATCTAAATAAATAAACGTATGAGAGCCTCCAATGAGGCTGAAAAAAGAAAAATAAGCAGGCAACACCGACTTGGACAAGTGATTCATTTCATATGGAAATTGGCTTTAAGATTTATACCCGTACAAGCCCATCAATGCAATGCTATATGCTTACACAGCCATTTGGCAGTTATATTGTTGACATGAAACCGTATATACTCTTTCTATACGTGCATGCAATCAAGTACCTGAGATGCAAAACAGTTATTCACGGTGGCTGGTTTGGTTTAAGATGAAACGGAGTGAGCGTCGCACGCCAGCCTGGCGAGAAAAACAGGGGCGCCAGATGTTCTTTGATGTTTATAATAGCATATATTATTAATATTAATTAGACCACATAGTCAATGACGCATTTGGGACGTTTCCAAGTCAATTAAGCCACATGGCATTCAGGGTACAGTGGAAACAATATTTCAGGGCAGGTGTTCCAAACTCCCTGGGTAAATCTTTTTATCTGCATGCTAGGAGAACAAGAATTTTGAAGCTTAATTCAAGTCTCATATCTGCAGTAGTAATTAAAAAGAGGATTAAATGACAGAAGTGCGACCGAGGTGCAGAAAGGCAACAGAAGCTAACAGGTAATCTGGCATCACAAGCCAGTCCGACTGGCATTTATGAAAAAGAGAAACACCTTCCAATTCTGGAAGAAATGTGTATGAAATAGAACAGGGAGCAAATAAATCTGTTAATTTATAACGTTTAATAACCCAAAGACATTAAAAGAATCTGATAAATTTACAGTAATCCCTGTTTTTTTGCAGGGTTATATTACAAAAAGGTCCTGCAATAGTCAAAACACCGCAAAGTATAAACCGTTATTTATTTATTAAATACAGTACAGGCAGCACGGCAGCGCAGTGGTTAGTGCACATGTGGCACAGTCTGTGTAGAGCAGGTGTGTCCAACAGGCGGCCCACGGGCCGGAAAGATGCTTTCTATCGCCAACAAAGTTGGACTTCTCAAACCGCTTAACTTGCTTTGAAGCCACATATGGGTCTTAGGAGCTCCCTAGTAGCTACCTGTCGCTTTATCAAAAGTGTTTGACAATCAAAAGAAATATGGTTTCTATAGGACAGAACCAGCAGGTAAATGCTAATTTCCATATTGTCCACATGATGGCGCAAAGTATCATGTAAAGTGGATTGTTTCCGTTATATATATACAGTTGTCCAATAAAACAGATACCGTATTTTCCGCACTATATGGCGCACCATGTTATAAGGCGCACCTTCAATGAATGATATATTTTAAAACTTATGCCATACATAAGACGCACCCCATTATAAGGCGCTATAAGTGCATGCTGGTTTAAGATCAGGTAATTGTGCAATTTTGTAATTGTAATCCTGTGCAGTCCTTCGAGACATTTTTGGGATTAAGGGCTATTTACGGTAAATAAATGTGACGACTTGACTACAGTAGAGAATGTAGTTACTTTATGCAACCTCTAGATGTTGCCACGCTCAAGGGAATGTCAACAAAACATTCAAAAATGTCAAACTTTATTAACAAACAAGCTTTCCACAACTCCATTCACTCCCAAAATAAATAAACAGCCGTTTTATTATTTTCTCTGAGGTAAAGCATTTTCGTGACACATCTTTAACATCTTTGAACAACATCGACATATCATTTTATTTTTTGTCCATTTAGTCAACACGCAAAGAAAAAAACGTCTGATACTGTTATTTTAAATGAAACGTTAGTGCAATCGCAATAAAGTGACACTCGTAATGTGCAAAAACAACGAGTGCAAAGCAATAACATAATAACTGTAAAATGTAAAACGTAAACACACAAAAGAAAAACAAAGATCACTCTATAAGCTCCTCATCGACGAATCCCTCGAATTCTTCTTCTGCTGTGTTCGAATTGACCATATCTCAGTGAATGGGCCATCCAACACGTCCGGTGTTTTTGTGCCAGCGCTGTTGCCTTCATACGTATAGTTATCGTACTGACACTTCTGCTGGCCGCTCTTTGTTGAACAACCCACTGTTCAAGTGTCTCCTCTAACTCTGGCCATCTTGCTTTATTGCCACGGAAACTTTGTTGAGTTTTCCTTACTTGGCGGAGCTTATCTTCATCCTTTCTCCACTTCCGTACCATCGATTCATTTAAGTTTAACTCTCTCGCTGCCGGTCTATTGCCGTGTTGTGCTGCGTGACTGATCGCTTTGAGTTTAAACTCGGCGTTGTACGTGTGTCTCTTAACAGGAGCCATTTTCTTATACAAATGCACGTATGAAAGAGAATCTCGCTCTCTCTCTCTCTCTCGCTCTCTCTCTCTCTCAAACGTGACATTCTGAATAATTCTGCGTTTGTTTAAGGTAAATTGTGCTTTACATCTTCACCAGTCATAACCCTGGATTCAGACAAATACTGTATTTGTTGAATATGAATTAAGCAGTTTAATGGGGTAGCCATTTTGCCACTTAGTAAACAAATACAACACGAGCCCCGGCAACTACCAATCGTTTAATATTTCCCAGTATGCACAGCGCGAAAAATGGAGTCGGCGGCTGTTTCTCGTAGTTGCGAGACCTTGCGAATTTAATATTGAGCCATATATAAGGCGTACTGTGTTATAAGGCGCATGGTCAGCTTTTGAAAAAAATAAGACTTTTAGGTGCGCCTTATAGTGCGGAAAATACGGTAATTGTCAAATTTATGTTTTGACGAACAGAAGTCGTTTGTAAATAACCTTTTATGAGGTACAATAGTTGTATTTGTTAAACAAATAGTAAAGCCTGTAAATTGGGTGTGTTCATGCGTAATAAATGAATAATGAAATGATTAAATAAATAAATAAAGTTTTCGACTAGGTGGGTTTTGGCTATCGCGGGACGTTTTTTGAATGAAACCCCGCTACAAACGAGAAATTCCTGTACCTTATTAAACTTTCTTTTAAATCACTATTTTACTGACAATTTATGTTTTTAAAACTCTTGTAATCTTGCTGCTATATTGCACTAATGTATTGATTGAAGACATGATCCACTTTACTTCAGATGAAATTTTGAAATCATGTGGATGACCAAAATGTGGTGTGAAAAGAATATTAAAAACAACAAATAAAATAACTGTCACGAGACCGGACCAGATCGGAGGCAGGAGGCAGGAAGGATGAACTCAATCGCGTAACGACCAGTTACTTTTATTTAAAATAAAAGTTGTCCAACACTCAGAGACAAAACAAAACAAAAACAGGCTTACAGGCAAACAGGAACTCAGACTAGGAATACTCACAAAACAGGCTTTTACTCAGAACGGGCAAACACAGGTTTCCTCAATTCAGACAGAACAGATTAATGCTGAACTGAAAACGCAATGAACCAGCAACCGGCAATCCCCAAAACCCGCCTTTAAGAAGCACACGCAAATTAGACGATCTGCTACAGCCGGTGCCCAGGGGGCGGGGCCAGCCGGTCGCCACGGCGACCATGCTGGACATGACAATAACTGGGTTTTTGAAATGCTTGGGTTTTATTTTGTTTTTTTTACAAATATTTTTTGTACTTTCAAATTACATTATCAAAAACATTTTGACAATTATATTTCACTATTGATTCAGGCAAAGATTTCAATTTGACCCACAAAGGTGAATTATAGACTTTGTTATTAGTGTGACAATATACTATCATTATACTTTTGCCAGTTTTGTTAGGCTGGTCATATTAAAAATAAGGTTTTGGTAAAAGTAGACCACTTCCAATTTCAATAATATTATGAAGACGAATTGTGTTTTGTGCAAAGGGCACCCAGTTTGATATTAATTTCTAAACAGCAATTTAGTTAGATGGCTTGCTAAAAAGCTAAAAATGTAGCTTGATAGTTAGCTAGAAAGGTAAACGGATAAAAACCTAAAAGGAAGCTATATAGCTAGCGAAAAGAGTAAAAAAATAATCTAAATAGCCAGATAGAAAGCTAAAAATATAGTTAGATAGCTGGCTAATAAAGGAGGCCAAGATTTAGCTTGCTATCTAGCAAAAAGGTGAAATGTTAGGTACATGGCATGCAACAAAAATGCAAAAAGCAAGATAAATAACTTGCTAAATAGCTAGATAGGTAGAAAGATTGCTAGCTACAGAGCTAAAAAGGTAGCCAGATAGCGAGCTAAAAAAACTGCACGTTTTGGTATTCACTTTATATAACGCATAAATTGGAATTTAGTTTGTTGTATACCCTGGAAAATAAAAAAATACAAATATGAATAAATACGTTTGTTTAGTACACAAATAAACTCTCATTCTACTCTCTTAGTTAAATGCTTAAAAATAAATAGCTTGAATATATTTTTTTACCATACTGTAGAGCCAATGAGCTGGAATTTGTTTTTTTGAATTTCTGAAATAACTTCTCAGTAATACGTTGCTGCTATGTTATTACCAGGTTAATTTCTGTAAACAGGGTTAAACAGACTCAGTCAACCACTACAAAAATTATTTTACTAAAAAAAACACAATGACCCAGCACTGGTGAGCTATTTTCAGAACAGGTCCGCGGGTACTTCAACTGTCCATGGGGGTGTCCCTGGTGCCCGCGGGCACCATGTTGGAGACCCCTAGTTTATATCATTGTCAATACGTGCCGATCATGTTTCTGGACAGATTTCTACCTATGACCTACGTTTTTTTATTGAGGATTACTAGGTATTGTGTATTGTTACCCAATGCTAAATGTATTGCACTCTGGTCATTCTGAAAGAGGGATTACCACTATAGTTTTTCCTTGCCTACATGGTGGTTTAAGATCAGGGGATGGTGTATTTTAAGCTGTGCAGTCTTTTGAGAAATTTTGTGATTAAGCGTTATACAAATAAATGTCACTTGACCTGACATGTTGCTATTTTTTTATACCCACACCCTTTAAGCAAATCTCCCTTTTTTGCCATAATAAAAAGAATGGGCTCAGAGGAGGGCTTTTAGAACAGGTTAAAATTCCTCATCAAAGGTTTAAGTCCTCTCCTGTTCTCATTGCATGTTCAAAACCCGAAGATTTGTCTTCTCCATATTTTAAGTGTCTACTAAACCATAAACTTATCGAAACCTTTATGAAAACATACCATCTGCTAACCGACCCTCTGAACTCAGTGTGTTTCCTGCACAACAAACAAGCTGACTATTTTTAATCACATTACTGTAAATGTGAAAATAACTCTATTGTACCCGTTCACTTGAGAGGTTGAGGAATATGAGACCAATATTCGAGTCATTGGTCAATTATGAGTGAGTGATGTTGGAACAATTGTTGTTGGTAATGACATTCAAGTAGTTTTAAAGCATAAGCAGGAAGATTAATGGACATCAGTAGCAGTCATTATTTCCCTGATGTACAACTTTAGCACTTACAGAAGCAATAATTGATTCAGGCAAAGCAAGGGAAAAGTTTTTTTTTTCTTTTTGTCACATAATTGTTTTGCTGTATGTTTATGACTTTAGCTGAAAGCCAACATTCAAACTCTATGCTGCAACTATTTTGATTACCAGTACCTTATTTTCTGGACTATAAGTCTTTCCAGAGTAAGTCCCAGCAGCTAAAAATGCATAATTGTGAAGGAAAAACAAGTATAAGTCGCACCTGTAGTATAAATTGCATTCTTGAAAGAGTTTTTTGGGGGAATAAAATCCAACATCAAAAACATACATGTCATCTTGAAAAGCAATTTCAAAATAAAAACAAAATAGAGCACACGGTATAATAACTATACACGTACGAATATATCTTAAGTACGCATGTCAGTAACGATGTAACATATTAAGAGTTATTCAAATAACAAATGATAATACTGCCAGAGCCTGTGTCCCACATGAATATAAATATACCACTTAAATTATTCTCCCTCCCGCAGTTACTTATAAGTGTTGAGGCTCATTTTAACTGCCATTTATGTCCTAAATATTGTTTTCAAAACAAAATGCAAGAAAAGGTCTTTTGTAAAAATGTCACAAAATATTGCAAAAGACGATACCTATTTACATGCAGTGCAAACGGCACTGGGATAGAAAGAGGAGTGTGCGCCCTGTGTATAGATCCACCCATTCTTACTGTTCACCCAATCAAATTGCTCAAGGTGCTTTGCTAGAGCTTCTGGGTAAAAGTTTGTTCTGTGGCTTTTCATCATTAAGTATCTAAACAATGAAAATAGATTGTTTAATGAGCTTCCACAAAAAGGATAATTTAGCGATTAACAGCCAAAGCAGGGTCTGTTGGTGTGAGACCCTGACAGTAAAGAGTGATTAAAATCGTGTCCAATATATACTGAACTGAATACTTTGATTTGCTTTCGGCTTCACACATGTAACAATCAACTCTGTGTATATTATCAGATCAAGGAATTATGCAATTTTATTTTACTTTCATCTCTGAGCCATATGTACTCATGAAAAGAGCCATATATTGCTCGCGAGCCAAAGGTTCCTGACCCCTGCATTAGCTTAAAGAACATGCTTACCGAACTAGCTACACCCAAATCACTAAATACAATGAAATATTAATTCTCGGTGTCATTCTTACCGGTAAACACACCCCAAAAAATTGTTGACACATGTTGAGCGTGGTCAAAAGCAGATACAGCACATGAGATCTACCGCTGAAGTGACACATTTTGGATTCCATTGAAAATGGAGCATTAAAGACTTTTACATAAAACACGGTGTGACAATAATGCAATATGTACAATCTTCACAAGAGATATTGATGGTTCTACGATTTGTTTGCACTTTGTGTGTGATCCTCAACTCTCTCTGTGTCTTTAGTGTCAGTTATTAAAATTATGATTGACACAGTTTATCTGTTGGCGCATATTGCACTAATACAATCCCAATACTGTATGTAACATCCTACATGCCCACATTTCTTGTGTAAATATTGTGTAAATTATAACCTTTATCTTCTTTGTTCCTTTATATTGTGTCAATTATAACCTTATCTTCTTTGTTCCTTTATCTTCATTGTTTTCTTTTATCCTCACTATTAAATGTGAAACTGGAGTGCCACATCCAATTTCGTTGTCACAATATGTTCAACCCATTTTGCAACAATGACAATAATGGTATATTCTATTCTATTCTATTCTAAAAATCATTTTAAATGAATTGTTATTCTGGCAGGTACAGTAATCCCTCGGTTATCGCGGTTAATGGGGACCGAGACCACCCGCGAAAACTGAAAATTCGCGAAGTAGCGGCGCCCCTTCAAAAATGCTTAAAAAACGTATACAGTATACCCCCCCGCCATTAAACCGAAGTGATCGCTGGCATGATGGCAAGGAGCTATTGGGTGACTTATCCAGAACTCTTCACACTGGAACTGAATGTACCAAAACATGACCCACAAGTGTAGCCATGTCTTACATAATCAATTTACATGGAATAGAACTGCGGCGAAACCACTACGAACCATTCAGTATGATTGTATTAACCGCCCTCAACCACATGCAGCCTTCGCAGCTTATTTCGCTTGTTAACACTACAGGTTACATATTGAAAATAAAAACAGTGACAATGTGATATTTGATGAGTGTTTGTGAAGCGTTTTGGGAAACAACAGTTAAAAAAAAATGGTCTGTGTTCATTTTAATGAAAGTGAAAGAGCTACCTTCTGACAATGACAACATACTTTAGCTAGCGCCATCGAACGGCTTTTACAACCAATACACGAAACCACACACAATTAGCCGTGTTTAGGTAGTACAAACAACCGCTTGCTTTTGGTATAATAAAGTCAAACTTGAGATAAAATGTGATAGAGGAGAATATAATTACGTCGCGTTGCCGAGCTCTTCCATGATAAACAGCGCCACATAAGAAGGGGGTGAGGTGGGAGGAGTTAAAGGAGGGGGGGTGAGCGAAGCGCTAACTCACCATGACTAGGCATTGTGTCAGGGCCTCCCCTCCCCTTCACAATAAGAGTGTCCACACCGTGTCCTCAGTTGACATATGCTCGCGCTTGCTCAAGTCAATAAATGCTTTTATTAAGAAGGTAAGGTATATTTTTTAGACCCGCGGAGCTCTGAACCCGCAAAAGTGGAACTGCGAACTAGCGAGGTTCCACTGCAATCCTTATTTTAACTAAATAAAACTTGTCATTTGGATTCGGTCTTTTTTATGTAACTGTGACAAAATACAATTACATTTTTTTGTGTCCTAATTACAAAACGCAGTTGCATGTATTCCGTTACTTCTTTGACAAACAACAACTTATTTTTAAAGTAATGGAAGTAATTACTTTTGCTGGTAACTAGTTACTTTTACTAACAAGTAATTCAGTTACCAAATAAGTTACTTTTTGTAAGAAGTAGTGAGTAACTATAACTAATAACTTTTTAAAGTAACATGCCCAACACTATTAATAAATAAATTCAGAATTCTTCGTCAGGGGTCTCACACTCAATTAACTTCGGGCCACCGAAACTGAAGTCTGGGCGAGGTTGGGTCAAATCGGGTTTCTCCTCAAAAGGTTCTGCGAAATATATGCCACTTCATCTGAAATATTGTTTTTTTTCCCTACACAAAAAAAAATTCTACAAAATTTAAAACAACTTAAAGACTGAATATGAAAATAAATCAATCAATAAGAGAGAGATCAAGCCATAAACCGAAAGGGCTGCACTTAGAGGGACACCCTTAACTTGAGGGGGATGCAAGAATTGTCTGACATCTTGCTCCTACAAGTCCCCGACAAAACAAATACCAAAGGCGGGGCAAAAAACCCCCAATAAAAACAGTGCATTACAGTCAATTTGAGTTTTTGTTGATAGTATGTTGTATGTTATTATGAGGACTCATAGGGATACAGTGAAATAAAACAGACTTTCCCTTTAAATTTGATATTAAGAAGCGGGCCTCAAACTAATATCTTAAGAACCTTTTATGGTGTTTTTTCTCCTCGATCTGTGGAGACAATACATTTCATAAAAGCTGGGGGAAAAGGGCATTTTTCTCCAGAAAATTCATGGAGTTTAAAATTTAAAAATAATCGGTGCTTTATCCCCTTTTTAATGAATCATCAATTATTCATACCTAGAGTAATTTATAGCTCCCTGCGCATTCATTCTTCGGTAACTCAAAACTATTTTGTTTACTGTTCCGTAAAGGGTAACTGTTAACCTTTTCCCGCAATCCATCACAAAGTAGAGACTCCGGTAATAGGAAGAGCTAAAGGAAAACTGAGATTGCACATAGCGGCCAGTTTGACAGACGTGCAGACCGGTGGAGTCATTAAATTTCTTCACAAGCAATTATTAGTTCCGGTTGTCTTGATGGTAACACTTTAAAAGAGAGAATTAAGAAGAGAGTATATCATCAAATAGTTTCTGCTCACTGACCTTGGGGTTAAAAGTACTCAATGAAAACGTAATTATGACATGTCAGAGCATTTCGAGCTTTTTGGGATACATTTTCCTCTGAACTGGTCTTATGTAGGTCACGAGTTGATCATCCTAAACGGAGTGGTTCCTCCAATTCTCAAATCTGCCCTGATCAGATATTGAGCGCAGCAATTTGCCTCCTTTTCAAAGCAAGACAGTGATTTCTAATTTAAGATGCTATTTGTCGCCGCAGAATCTAAATCCCGAGCTGGATCTGAACATATCAAACAAAGAAGCCGTCGCTCACCCCGACAGCCGTGACTGTACTATATTTGCCTTCCATATTGAGGGCATCAATAACATCATGACCACCATCGGCTGTTGTATGAATAATGCAGTCAGTAATTCTGGACTAATCAATGTTCCTCAAGTTGAACATCTGGCACTGCTAATTCTTTCTCAGCATCTTTGCTCTCCTGAATTAAAAAAGGTTTCCTCCCTCCTCCTCTTGCTCCATATTCTACTAGTGACAGGGCGTTCGTGAACGAAACAGCTCGATGAGCCGCTCATTGCCGTAAACCATGAGAGGTGGCTCGTCATCAGTGAGGAGCTGGCTCCCATCAAATCTTTCTTTTTCTCTTTCTCTCCTTCTTCTTTCTCTTTCCCTTTCTCTCTCTCTCTCTCTCTCTCTCTCTGTCTCTCTCTCTCTCTCTTTCACTCTCCCTCTCTTTCTCTGTTTTGATCCCTCATTTTCTCTTTTCTCCTTTCCACTTTCTCTCTCTCTCTTTATTTTTCTCTTTATCTGTTTTTTTTCTATCTCTGTTTTCTCTGTCTCTCTTTCTTTTTTCTTTCTCTTTCTCCATTTCTCTCTTTCCATCTTTTCTCTCTTTGTATCTCTCATTTTCACTCTTTTTTTGGTCCTTTTTTCTCTCTTTAACTCTCCTTTTATTTGTTTTCTCAGTATCTCTCTTTTTCACTCTCTCTTTTTAATTTTGTCTTTCACTCTGTTTTTCTCTCTCTCTCTCCTCTCTCTTCTTCTATCGTTTTTTTAAGAGGCTTGTGACTCGTCAATATGAGTGGCGTTTGCTTAGTACAAAATAATTAAAACTTTTAAATTAGAGTAAATTTCACTCTATATTATATTGACTCAATAAAAGATATTGTAATATATAAGCATAACTCATTTTAAAAAATAATACATTTATTTCTATTATTGCTAAGTTACAATTAACAAAAATCTAAAGAAACATTTGGGAGCCAGAAAAACTCTTTTCAGTAAGCCAAGCCAAAAGAACCGGTTTTCTAAAAAGAGCCTGAAATTCCCATCACTACATCCTGCTGTCCAAAAAGACAGACTTGATCACTAACAGACCCCCTCCCCGTCTCCCTAAAAACTTGTCCCCCCGCCATGAAAGCCTCATCAAGTGGTGCGTGTTTGGCCATATGTGTAGGATTTACCTATCTGTCCTGTAGCAGACCTGAATGTTGAGCCCGGGCCAGCAGAGTGTGATTGTGTTAATTAATCTGTCATTGTGAGCGCGGGGAGCAGCTGCAGAGGTCTCAGGGATATATTGTCAGAGCTAAACAATGCGCTGCTAAGCCCCCAGAGTGAGTCTACCATTACACAGGACTAAGAACAGAGAGGAAAGGGGTGGGGGCACCGAGAGAGAGAGAGCTGCCGGATTCATCATTGACTAAAGCAATGACGCCTGACCTTTACAATGAATTAGTTTCCATGCTTAATATTGACTGAAATTAGAGTCTGATGCTGAATGTCCCTGCACTGTGTGCGTTTAAATCCTCAGCTAGTCAGCAATCACAACGGTTCTATGACAATCACGGCGTATGGACTCGGAGATAGCGGACAAGTGAAAACAACAGCGCTGGAACGTGTTACTTAAAGCGCAACGTGGAGGTAATTCTTTGAGAACCATACATATAACGAGATTAAATGTACACAGATGCCTCTGTTATCATGGTTAATCGGACCAGAACCACAGCTAAAAGTGAAAATCCACAAAGTAGCGTTGCACCTTCATAAAAGCTCTCAAAGGGTTCAACTTACCTCGAATTGACGTAATTACCGTCTAAGCGTAAACGACTATAACAAAATAACAATTGTAAATCTGCAAAAAATAAGACACAACACATACTTGCAATTGAATGAATGGTTTTAGTGACACTATTCAAAAGTTAAACGAAGGCTTCTTTCAGTGGAACAAAGCAATTTAGAGAGTGGCCGGCTAGCTGTGCGCTAGCATCAGGTGTCCTCAAATTGAATCAGATCTCCGCAATGATTAAAATAAAACCATCTCGAATGTAGCAGTTTCCCTCGCGTTTTTGATCCAGGTCATCAATTTCATGGCGTTGGCAAGATATAGGGTCTGCAAAAGTGGCTTCGAAGAGTTGTTGGTCTAGCTGTTAGCCGTAGGCCTCACCAGCAGCGCCGCTCATGTCTTATCACTGATGCCGCCTGAGTTGCTTCTGGAACCCGATAAAAATGGATGAAGCACCCGCCGGTGATCCCAATTTTGTTGAGCTCTTCTGACTCTTCTCTGAGTCCTGTTTGATTGATGAATTCATTTTCAATGTAACAACTAGCCAAAATCTAGCAGTTGCGGTGCTTCCTAGATTTTCTTGGTTGGGAGACGTCACTGCACATGCCCACACTGGCTATGAAAGCATACCCCAGCCTATCAGAGTCAGGCACATAGACAGTCAAACCCACCCAACACAGAGCACCCTCCCAAATCTGTTTAAAAGAACACAATGCCCGATACAATATCAATGACAATAAAAACAAAATCAATTAAATTCAAAAGCCGTGAATCAGTGATAACCGAAGCGCGAATTAGCAAGGGATCTCTATATTCCCATGTTCTTTCAAATGCAAAAATTGTTTGTGCTTATGCACCAAATAGCAGTTCGTAGTACCCACCCTTCTTGGAGTCCTTAGAGGGTGTGCTTGAGAGCGCGCCCCCTGGGGACTCCCTCGTACTGCTGGGAGACTTCAACGCTCACGTGGGTAATGACTGTGAGACCTGGAGGGGCGTGATTGGGAAGAACGGCCGCCCTGACCTGAACCCGAGTGGTGTTTCGTTATTGGACTTCTGTGCCCGTCATGGTTTGTCCATAATGAACACCATGTTCAGACATAAGGGTGTCCATATGTGCACTTGGCACCAGGACACCCTAGGCCGTAGTTCGATGATCGACTTTGTCGTCGTTTCGTCGGACCTGCGGCCGCATGTTCTGGACACTCGGGTGAAGAGAGGGGAGCAGCTGTCAACTGATCACCACCTGGTGGTGAGTTGGCTTCGATGGTGGGGGAAGATGCCGGCCCGACCCGGCAGACCCAAGCGTGTTGTGAGGGTCTGTTGGGAACGGCTGGCAGAATCTCCTGTCTGAAGAAGTTTCAATTCACACCTCCGGCAGAACTTTGCCCATGTCCCGAGGGAGGCGGGGGACATTGATTCCGACTGGACCATGTTCCGCGCCTCCATTGTCGAAGCGGCTGATCAGAGCTGTGGTGTATAGTGCCGATGGGGCGCTGCTGACCTCGACCCGGGACGTTGTGAATCGGTGGGCGGAGTACTTCAAAGACCTCCTCAATCCCACCGACACGTCTTCCTCTGGGGAAGCAAGAGCCTGAAGACTCTGGGTTGGGCTCTCGTATCACTGGGGTCGTTCCCGGTGAGGGTTGGGCTCCGCCAGGGCTGCCCTTTGTCACTGATTCTGTTCATAACTTTTATGGACAGAATTTCTAGGCGCAGCCTTGGCGAGGATGGAGTCCGGTTTGGGGGCCTCAGCATTGCGTCACTGCTTTTTGCAGATGACGTGGTGCTGTTGGCTTCTTCAGGCTGTGATCTTCAGCTCTCGCTGGAGCGATTCGCAGCCGAGTGTGAAGCGGCCGGGATGAGGATCAGCACCTCCAAGTCCGAGGCCATGGTTCTCAGTCGGAAAAGGGTGGTATGCTCCCTCCGGGTCGGGGAGGAGGTCTTGCCCCAAGTGGAGGAGTTCAAGTATCTTGGGGTCTTGTTCACGAGTGAGGGTAGGATGGAACGGGAGATCGACAGACGGGTCGGTGCAGCGTCTGCTGTCATTCGGACTCTGTCCCGGTCCGTCGTGGTGAAGAGGGAGCTGAGCCGAAAGGCAAAGCTCTCGATCTACCGGTCGATCTACGTTCCTACCCTCACCTATGGTCATGAACTTTGGGTCATGACCGAAAGAACGATCCCGGATACAAGTGGCCGAAATGAGTTTCCTCCGCAGGGTGGCTGGGTTCTCCCTTAGAGATAAGGTGAGAAGCTAAGTCATCTAGGAGGGTCTCTGTAGAGCCACTGCTCCTTCGAATTGAGAGGAGCCAGTTGAGGCGGCTCGGGCATCTAATAAGGATGCCTCCTGGACGCCTCCCTTGGGAGGTGTTCCGGGCATGTCCCACCGGCAGGAGGCCCCGGGGGCGACCCAGGACACATTGGAGAGACTATGTCTCTCGGCTGGCTTGGGAACGCCTCGGGGTCCCGTCGGATGAGCTGGAGGAGGTAGCTGGGGATAGGGACGTCTGGGCTTACCTTTTAACGCTGCTGCCCCCGCGACCCGACCTCGTATAAGCCGAAGACAATGGATGGATGGATGGATGGATGGATATATATATATATATATATATATATATATATATATATATATATATATATATATATATATATATATATATATATATATATATATATATATATATATATATATATATATATATCTCATCTCATCTCATTAGCCGTACCGCTTATCCTCATTAGGGTCGCGGGGGTGCTGGAGCCCATCCCAGCAATCATCGGGCAGTAGGCAGGGGACACCCTGAAGTGGTTGCCAGCCAATCGCAGGGCACACGGGGACAGACAACTCACTCGCTCATTCACACCTAGGGACAATTTGGACCGGCCAATTCACCTGAAATGTTTTTGGAATGTGGGAGGAAACCGGAGTGCCCGGAGGAAACCCACGCAAGCACGGAGAGAACATACAAACTCCGCACAGGAAGTCTGGAGCTGGATTTGAACCCACGACAGGTTCCTATGACATCAACTGTGCCGCACAAGCGCTAACCACTGCGCCGCCGTGCATATATATATATATATATACTGATGAAATATATATATATATATATATATATATATATATATATATATATATATATATATATATATATATATATTTCATCAGTATATTCCAATTACACAAACACCTCACTACTTTGCGCTTCGGCTATCACTGGTTATTACTTTACTTGAATTGAGTTGTCTTTATTGTCATTTTTATCAACATATCGGGCATTGTATTCTGAGCAGACAGCACACAGAAAATGCTATCAGGGGAGGTGGATTGTATTCGATGGGTGCGACTATCTGTGTTAGCGACTGTGATAGGCTGCTGTATGCTGCCAGTCAAACAGCAAAGCAGGCGCACAAATCAGTGTGTCCGCCACACAAAATAAACTGCTAAGCACGGCTACAGCTACAGTATTATTTCAGTAGTATTCAGTGACTCATTACATCGGAAATAAATTTGCCAATTAAATCAGTTCCCTGTAGCTCACCAACACCAGATCCATTACCCATGAAACGTATGACCGAGAGCTACAACTTGTAGGAAACCACAACATTTGGGCCGGTAGTATTTTATTAATCACTGCAGTTCTGTGTTTAATGTTTTTTTGCAGATGTATAGTTATTATTATTTTGTTACAGTTGTATATTCTTAGTCGGTATGGACGTCATCAGTTTAATCCTTGGGGGCTCTTATGAAGGTTTGACGCTACTTTACTTCTAACAGGGGGATGTGGTCCCCATTAACCACAATAACAGAGGATTACTGTATTATCTGAGATAATGCAATTTGAAGACAGCATCTTGAGCTGTGACGTCATCAAATGAACACCAGCACCCTAGCAAGCCAGTTGCCATATTGTTTTGTATGTTCATGAGTTAATGAGGTTTTCATCGTTTTAAGCAAAATTTTGGTATATTCTTTATGGAAAAGGCCTCAGCGTTGTGTAGTAAGTGGATGCAGTAATGGTACAGAAAAGGGAAAGCAGCAAAAAGGGGATTACTGGTAAAGACAAAGAATGATAAACGAAAGTCAGCCACAGCCTCGGCATAAAAAGGTGAGTCTGGCCGACCAAAAATCACGTGATGAGTTGCCAGGCTAACTGGGAACCCACAACAAGAAGCAGCAATGGCGAAAAACACAAAGTCAGCCGGGTACATACCAAGGAACACAGCCAAAACCGGCGCTAATGCCAGCCAAACAACACCCTGTGTGCATCCAACAAGTGCCAAATGGAATCAGACAAACCAGGAAATCACTCGGTATCCGGACAAAATTATACCTACTGCGACACACCTGCAAGGAGGCCAAGGCAAACGAGGAGAGCACGCTGTAACAGCAGCAGGTAAACTTACCCCATGCACCTTTTGGAAGTCGGAGCACTCAACTCGGATATAACAGTAAGAAGGTCCCCAACGACAAGGTGAGAGAAGTTCCTATATAATCTCACAGAAGTGAACGTTATGCAATTGCTGTTCACTGCAATCACTGTCTTTTTTAGAGCTACCTTATGTTGTGTTACTGGGATATGTCACTTTGAAAGTGTTGTGTTCCTTCAACGACATCACAGCTCCAGAGGAAAAAAGCCAGTTTGGGAAATTTTGAGACAATGTTCCTCCAGTCTCCCAGCGCGAGGAATATTCTATAATACATTTGCATAATTGTGTGGAGGAACACTACTCCTTGCTTGAAAGAAACATCTCCTGGATGTGACTGGGTCACATCATCCGTGATGTATCCTGGGTTCATTGACCGGTCCAGGTCTCGCAAAAAAGACAATCTTGATTACCCAGCCCAGGTTGATCACACCTCGTTTTGCGTCTCAATAGACACTCACGGATCTGCCCTATATTAGCGATAGCCACCTAGCGGCTTTTTCTCTGCGGTTTTACTAGCTAATGCCTTTCTTCTTGGCCGCCCCCGTCACACCCAAAAATCCTAGGACTTTAAAGTAGCAGCGTCCAGCAAAACCACTGCAGCAGACCTTTATTGGCTTGTAGAAAATTGTCCCTTGCACTCTTCCACCAGTTCCAGGGTACTGTTCCTGGACTTCTTCAAGTGCTCCTCCCACAGTACTGTGAGTTCCAGCATGATCAGGTGATTTTAGGCCTCAGAGGTTATGATGATGTCTGGTCGGAGAGATGTTGCTGGAATGGGCTGGGGAGTTGAGTTGTTTTCCAGGTCAACGTGCAACAGCCAATCAGAGGCAGTGTAAAGGAGTCTTGTTGTTGTCTGACATGCTAAGGGCATGATGGTGTTTGCTCATGCTGATTGCCAGGTCAGCTCTCAGAAACTGCTTTCCAAACCTGTTTATGGTGCCAGTGATAGTGACCATCAGCCAGAGCCTTTGGGCAGCTGCTGGGGACATGTTCTAAGTTGCTTCTTCCAGAGCAAAGGGGACAGAAGCGTGTCTTGCTCATCCCCCACACGAGAAGGTTCGCTGGGCTTGAGTGGACATCATATATTGACTGCAAAACAAACTGGACGTGGTGGAAATCTACCTCCCTGATGTTTAACCAGGTCCTTTTGAGTTCTGTGCCTAATTAGAAAAAAATAAATGACTTTTTGGGAATACCTTTAAAACGTGACATGGCAGCAATTCCATGTTAAATACACAGATAAGAGTCTATGTGCACAACATGTAAACAAACCATCTCACGAGATTAAGCCTGATCCATTTATCTCCCTTTGGCGGCCGGCAAAATGGGCTCGAAGAGACTTTACTTAGAGGCAGGCGACAACCGCAGTGAAAAACTGATGGGAAAACAACCCAGTATTGCTCTGCTGTCCTCTCCTCTCTTAACAGTTATGGCAGTAATTTAAGCACATGATAGCATGTTAGCAGGATGCCATGACAAGAATGGCATTTACCCAGAGAGCCAAATCATCCAAAGCACCAGGTGGAACAGAAGACTATCAATAAAAATACCAGGTGGTAGATCAAATCATAAAAATCACTGGGTGGTATATATCAAATCATTAAAAACACCAGATGGCGTGCATTAACATCTTGTGCCCCCGGAGGCAATTGGTTGAGGATGTGACAGATATAAAATAGAGGGGACTAATTATCCCTACGATGTCTATGATGCTATTATCTTAAAAAATGTTTAAAAACAAATTTTTAAAAAATGAAGCCAAGTGCTTATTTGTGACAATGAAATCAACGGTCCTCTTGATGACCTTGACCAATACCTTACCTGTCACTTTATTTATTAAAGATGATCACAAAATACAGCAGACAAAATATTAAAGGCAAGCTAAAGAGTACTTCATGTTCCATGAAGTTACGAGACACACTAGAGACATTAAAATATGATGTAAGCCCTACAGGCATGACATGTACCACATCAGCATCTGCACTTGAAATCGGCCCCGGACGTTTATTGTATGTTATTCACCTCTCCTCTCTTTTATCGGCATGTTTGGGAATATTGGTTATTATTTTAAAATGCAAATCCAAAACGTCAAAGCAACTAAATGTCAAATCTCTTTGCGAGTGTGCTCACTAGTCAACAGTGAGAAGAGGGATTTATTTGATTTTTGTGGTTTTGCCATCACGCTTGTTTGTTTGTTTGTTTGTTTTTTGAACAAAATGGGGAATACTCGCAACAAGCCAGGCATCCAAGACTTGTCCTTGTCTTTCTGCAATGTGCAAATGTCAGACATTTAGTCAATCTACACACCAAGCTAATGAATGAAAATTTTGCCTTTCAAACACAATCAGCTAGTTCTTAAGCTTCCTTGAATTGGGTAAAAACAACAAACTCCATTAACAATTGTGTTAAAAATAACCCAAGTTTGGGTCAAAAACAGAAAACTCCCATTACTAGGAGCCATTTTGATGAAAAAAAAAAACAGAAAAGTAATGTAGTGTTTTAATTTTTTTTGCACTTGTGAATTTTGCAACAGGTTTCCTACAGCTTAGGGCAAGTTAAAGTCAAGACTTTTTGAGACTTTTTAATGCCTTTTGAAATCCAATTTAACGCTAAGTTGACATAAAAAAAAAATTAAACACAAATGTTTCTTGCACTCAATATACATCGGGCCTTTTACACATTACCTGGCACAGCTTGCGTGGGTTTCCTCCGGGCACTCCGGTTTCCTCCCACATTCAAAAGACATGCATTTCAGGTGGATTGGCCAGTCCAAATTGTCCCTAGGTGTGAATGAGCGAGCGAGTTGTTTGTCCCTGTGTGCCCTGCGATTGGCTGGCAACCAGTTCAGGGTGTCCCCTGCCCACTGCCCGAAGATGGCTGGGATGGGCTCCAGTGCCCCCGCGACCCTACTGAGGATAAGCGGTGCAGATAATGGATGGATGGGTTTAAACAAGTTAGACAATGTTTATATTAGAGTTTACCTAAAACAACCCAAGAAGTAGGGTCAAACTAACCGTAATAGTGCTTACCTTTGATCCAAATAATTTATCTTTAACTAAAATAATTTTAGAGTCCTAAGTAACACCACTTTTTTTCCACTGAGTGGCATATGACATCATAGTGTAGTGGTGGGTGCAGGCAGACAACAGAACTTTAGAGAGAGCCATCAACAGATCGGAGAAAATAATTACCTTATTTCTGCCCAGTCCGTAGAACATTGTAGACTCGTCTCTACTTACCAAGTTTTCAGGATACGAAGCTACTCCCTGAACTAATTAAATTCTTAAGTAGAGGTTCTTTTGTATTCATTTGTATAGGTTATTTTTTCTTTAAAGTATTTTATTACATGTTTATCCTCGATTGGTACGTCTAATCTCATTGTAAACAATGTACACTCTGTTGTTATCACTGACTGTAAAGACTTTTCCTTTTTCATTTTTATTGTATTGTAATTGTACGGTTCCGGTAATTTCTAACTTTTTCTACCTAAATGCTATGTTATTTTCCTACTTGATGCTACTTACCTAGAGCTAAGGATGGAGAGGAAGACTGCGGTCGGCTTACAATGGTGCCACTGGTCTCCTTGGCGACATTAGCTTGCCCGTGACGACTCAGGCTGCCTTTGCTGCTGGGTCGGCTGCTCAAGTTGCTGTCTTGGTCAGCAAGGCCCGCTTTTCCGTCATCCACAGGAACGTGTCGCTCAGACAGGTAGGAGGAATTCTGCTGATCCTTCGAGAAAATGTGCTGCGGAGGTGTCATAATCTGCCAGCCCGGGTAACTTACTGCATCTCCGCTTGAGATGACTTTCTGCAGAAAGTCCAGACTGGAGGCACTCAGGGGAGTCTGAAGGTGATTCAGGCCCAAGAAGGAGGAACTCTTTGTATTGGTGAGTGGACGGGGATTGGGGGGAACCCCGCAACCTAGCATCTCACTAGCTTTGACGTCAACGCCCGCAGAGGCGAGCAGTTTGCTATAACCTGTCTGGTCAGCTGCTTCAACTGCGAGGAAGCGGTTGTGAACATGAGAGACGTACTGTGAGTAGAGGTTGCTCTGATAATCTTCCATTGAAAAATTTGCGTTGACGGAGCTGTCATGTTGAGGAGGGAGATGAGCCTTTGAGGCCAACTTGTTTAGGTGCACCTTCATGTGGTTTTTCAAAAACCAGGGTTCTTTAAAACGACGGCTACAAATTTGACAACAGTGCTCAAAAGAATCTTTGTGTTTCCTCATGTGACCTTTGAGGAACCAGGCCTGGCTGAACTTTTGTCCGCACACATCACAGGGAAATTCACCTCCGGGCTTCCCTTTGTCGTTTATTCCTGCCGTGGGCTTGTGTCCTGGTCCCGATTCAGTTGTGATATGTGTAGTCTCAACATGACCGATAAGTTCCTCCTCTTGCGCTGCAGCAAAGTCGCACAAGGTGCACTTGTAAGGTTTGTGGAGGATTCTTATGTGGCGCTCAAGCTCCTGCTGCTTCCTGAACTTGCCTTTACAGAACGAACAGCGGAACCCGACTGGGGGTTGCGGTTTGTCGCTCTCATCCTGGATGATGGTGGCTTTGGGGGTTGTACACACCGATTGTTCACCATTTAGGTACTGCTTGGGAGCCTGTGCCTGTTGGGGTTGGTGAAGACGGGTTGTGACAGAGGACTGCTGGGTGCCCACCTGAGTAGCTCGCAGGTGCCTGTCCCTCAGGATGGCTCTTTCCTCCAGCTCATGAAGCAACCTGTTCTCCTCTCTTATGCGTCCGCGGCCTTTACCCAGAATGCCTTGCTTGTGGGTGCGCAGGTGTATCTTCAGGTTGCCCTTCTGTGCAGCCCGGTGGTCGCAGTAAGGGCACTTGAAGGGCTTTTCACCCGTGTGCGTGCGCATATGAAGCGAAAGGATGCTGTTGAATCGGAAGCGTTTCCCACACAATGGGCAGGGGTATTTTCTGTTCTTGCGACTCTCATCCTGAATAGAGTTGACCTGGGTAACCATACTTTGATTGGTAACCCTCAAGAACTGCGAGAGCTCGACACTTCCGTTCATGCTGCCGAGAATTCTTGCATCCATGATTTGATTGGCCAGAAGCGCCATCTGGCTCCTAATTTAGGGGGTGGGAGACTTAATGAATCTGTCCTTTCTGTGCCTGGCTAAAGTTACAGACTGGTGGTGGTCAGGGCTGTTTGAAAGGTCCGCAGTGAACTGCGTGCTGACTCGCTCGTACTTATTCAGTTTAAAACAGGATGTGGATTCATGCTGATCAGATGAAATCTGGGCTTGTTGCAGCTCAGACCTAAAGAGAGAACAAAGGGAACATTAAGTGCATTCAAATTCGGGCAAAACAAAGGAGGCATTCACAATCAAAAATGACAAATACAAAATGTATCGCTCTGGAATCTTTTTGCTGGAAGGGTGACTTTTTTCTCGTTAGTATTAACAGCAATGTACTTCAAATAGGTCGTTAATTAGAGCAAAGTATATTTTAACTGTTCACATTGTGTGTTAAGTCAACCTGTGGTTTTGCATTAATACATAAGACTGAAAGTGCTAAAAAAGTACAACCACAAAGCCCAAGTTAAACTTGAACTAAAGGATAAGATGAAAATCTTTGTCTTAATCTGACAAACAATAAATACCACAGCAGCACAAACATCAAAGTCTGACCTCTTCTTCTTAGCCTCTCCTTTGCATTTCTAAAATAAGCACCCCCAAAACTTTAAAAAGATTAAAGTGAGGGGGTTAAAGCACAGGAGTACTGGAAAAATAAACAACTTAATGATGCAAAAATGCAAGCTCAGTTTAAAGGGGAAAATATTCAAATTGAAAGCTTTTTTTTATTTTAATTCGGCACCATTCTTTGATTCGGCTCTAGCAGCATAACAAAGCTTGAAATTCACATGGTGCGACAATGGTAGGGGTCACATAAGCGAGGCCTGTGCTGCACCAAAGGGCACGGAACAAAGCCTTCACTGTCCGCACTGAATTAACACAAGCTTACATCATCCTGGGCTGCAACTTTAGTCACTCATGGAAATGATGTACACAAAAGCACACAGTTAAAGAGCAGCAACATAAACTAAGCACTCTGCTATTGATCACCAATCAATGCAACCATACGAACCTCATCTAATCACATCCGACAGGAACAAAAGTGATTACGCTTCATATTACTTAACCTTAGAATTGTTTCAGGTTGTAGACTCACAAGTTGTGTGTGTTTGTCTGTGAGTGGGTGTTTACGGCCAAGGATTACAGTAATTGGAACTATTATTGCATTGGCCTCTATTAATGGCATTATAAGACTGCAGCCTTGGACATGCAATGTCCAATTGGAAGTCTGCACCTAAATCAATAATATTGATCAAATTCAAGTTCTTGCTGGCCTTTTGTCATGAAACCACAGCAGGACTGCATTTATGATAGCTTTAACAGGCAATTCACGGATGCTCTCTCATGACATGGCCACATCCAATAGAAAAATAATAAAGTGCAGAAGCACGCATTCATTTTTAGAAAATATTTGATCACATGCAAATATAGGATATAAGGATGTCTGTGCAATTCGTACACTGAAACAAAAGTATTCTGTTGTCAGACAATTGTCCTTATTAATCTTATTTACTTACTTTTTTCATTTATATTTACTATATTACTTAGCAATTACATTGGCTTTAGCCTTCAACATTCTAAAATCAGGGAAAGAGTCTCCGAGACAGAAACAGGTACCATGAGATGTTCTTCCACCAGCCTGTCAGGACACTGAACTCTCTCCCTGCCCTTCTTGTTTTGAGCCAAGTACAATGAGCCACTATGAGCAAATTATGTCGATTACAAATACAAATACTTACAAATACAAAAAATTACAAAAAGAATAGAACATTGAAATCAAATTCTTGCAACTATGAGAAAAAAATCTATAATGGCAAATTGTTAACTCTTATTGGTATGCTTGTTATACCTTGTTTTTTCATACTTATAGAAGCTGCTGGTGTCAGTATCAGCTGTTTATGTTTTGACTGGGAATTTAAGGCTGTCATGTCTGACTAATGGAAAATGGCAAATAATTGCATGCAATTTTACAATAAATACTTATACATAGATTTTTGTGTTTATTCAAATATTTTTATTGACATTTTCTCTTTATTGGTGGTCTAGAATATTGAGGGAGACAGTAAACATAGGGGGTCTCCATTAAAAAGAATTTGTACTTCTTGGGATGTTAAAAGCTTGGAAAATCTTTTTGTATACAAATCCAGCTTTGAACTTTCCACAAAAATATCTCAGACCTGCCTGGTGTGTTCCTCATTCTTCATGATGCTCTCTGCGCTTTAAACAGAACTCTGAGACTATCACAGTGCAGGTGCATTTATACAGAGACGCGCTTTAAACAGAACTCTGAGACTATCACAGTGCAGGTGCATTTATACAGAGACTTGATTAGACACAGGTGGATTCCATTTATCATCGTTAGTCATTTAGATCAACATTGAATCATTCAGAGATCCTCACTGAACTTCTGGACAGAGTTTGCTGCACTGAAAGTAAACGGGCTGAATAATTTTGCACAACCACTTTTGTGTTTTTCATGATTGTGTCCCACTTATTGTTGAAGCTTCACAAGAAATTACAGTTTTATATCTTTATGTTTGAAGTCTGAAATGTGGCAAAAGGTCACAAAGTTCAAGGGGGCCAAATAGTTTCGGAAGACACTGTATGACATTTCCCACCTAAACAACAAATTCAGCCACACATTCACACCATCCAAAAAATTAAAGTAACTGATTAGATAAGTAAATAAAATAAGAAGAGGGGGTAAAGGTTTAGTAACAACATATAAGTTCAATAGGTAATAACAGAAATTATCAATTTAATTATGAGAATATGAATAAAAAAGAGAGAGAGAAAAAAATTAAAGAATTTAATTATATTTTGTGATGGTTAGGATTGGCACGTGTGTGGCAAAACTACGAAAAAGGCAATGAGTGGGAGGACTTTACTGATAGTTTGAAAAATTAAAAACCAAAAGTGTCACGAGGCGTGGTGGCGTGGAAGGTGACCGGACCAGAACAGAGGCAGGAGGCATGAAGGGAGAACTCAAATGCGTTGACGATCCATAAGTTTTATTTAATAAAATAAAAGTCGCCCAATACTCCGGGGCAAAACAGAACAATAGAGAGTTCCTCCGGCACGAACTCAACAGGACATGGCATAACAGACTAAAACATGACAAGGCATAACAGACTAAAACAGGACAAGCATAACAGACCGGGATTGTGTATAATGAGTATTAAACCAGCACCCGCCAAACCCAAAATCCAGCCTTAAATAGCAGAACAGCAATCAGCTGATCTGCTTCAGCTTGAGTTCGGGGGCGTGGCATACTGGTCGTCATGGCGACCGTGACAGAGCCCCCCTCTTAAGGGACAGCTCCCGAGGTCCCAAAAAAGAAAAAATTACTACCTCGCGCCCCGGAATGTTGACGATCGCGATTGGGGCAACCCTGCTCCCTCCTCCGAACACGCAGGAACGGGGAGAGGCAGGCGCCATCTGCGTCGGGCGGATCGGAATCGGCGCTCGGCAGGGGGGGTCTGGTGGCCAACTGGACAGGGGATGACAGACAGGCAGAACCGACGAGAACAGGACAGGCCGATGCAGAAGAGTCGCACTCAGGACAGGCCGATGCAGAAGAGTCGCACTCAGGACAGGCCGATGCAGAAGAGTCGCACTCAGGACAGGCCGATGCAGAAGAGTCGCACTCAGGACAGGCCGATGCAGAAGAGTCGCACTCAGGTCAGGCCGATGCAGAAGAGTCGCACTCAGGTCAGGCCGATGCAGAAGAGTCGCACTCAGGGGGGTCAGATTCAGAAGAGTCGCACTCAGGGGGGTCAGATTCAGAAGAGTCGCACTCAGGGGGGTCAGATTCAGAAGAGTCAGGCTCAGGGGTTCAGGTTCAGAAGTGGCGATTCAGACAGGACAGGCGGAATCAGAACAGGCAAGACATGAGAGGGTCAAAATCAAAACAGACAAGACATGAGAGAGTCAAAATCAGAACAGACAAGACATGAGAGAGTCAAAATCAGAACAGACAAGACATGAGAGAGTCAAAATCAGAACAGACAAGACATGAGAGAGTCAAAATCAGAACCGGCAAAACAGGAGGAGCGGAGTCGGGCTGGCCTGGCAGGCAGCGGAGTCGGAGTCGGCCCGACGGGCAGCGGAGTCGGAGTCGGCCCGACGGGCAGCAGAGTCGGAGTCGGGCTGGCACGCAGGGGAGACGGAATAGCAGGCAATCGGCACGGGAGTCGGGCAGGCAGGCATGAGACTCGAACAGGCAGGCGTCAATTCTTCCCGGGACCCCATTCGAGGCACAGCAAGGGCCACGACGGGCGGGGCCGTGGTTCGAACGGGCAGGGAAGGCCAACTCTGTAGGCGCCTGCCGAACTGCGCTCTCCAGCTCTCCCAAGTCGCGCTGGGATCGTTCGCTGAGTTCTATTTGTTGGCTGGTTCATTCTGTCACGAGACGTGGTGGCGTGGAAGGTGACCGGACCAGAACGGAGGCAGGAGGCATGAAGGGAGAACTCAAATGCGTTGACGATCCATAAGTTTTATTTAATAAAATAAAAGTCGCCCAATACTCCGGGGCAAAACAGAACAATAGAGAGTTCCTCCGGCACGAACTCAACAGGACATGGCATAACAGACTAAAACATGACAAGGCATAACAGACTAAAACAGGACAAGCATAACAGACCGGGATTGTGTATAATGAGTATTAAACCAGCACCCGCCAAACCCAAAATCCAGCCTTAAATAGCAGAACAGCAATCAGCTGATCTGCTTCAGCTTGAGTTCGGGGGCGTGGCATACTGGTCGTCATGGCGACCGTGACAAAAAGTTATTAAGATTCGGACAAGACCAAACATAGATGATACATAGATTTTTGTTCAACATTATCTGTATATGTTTTGAGTATTTTTCAGAAGTGTCAGTGGTATTGGTGCTTGGTATTGGTAAGTTCTCAAGCGTGTTGGGCATGTTACTTTAAAAAGGTAATTCTTTATAGTTACCCACTACTTCTTCCAAAAAGTAACTGAGATAGTAACTAAATTACTCTACAGTCAAAGTAACTAGTTACCGAGGAACATACTTTAAAAAGAAGTTGCTGTATGCCATCGAATTATTAAATTTCTAAGCAGTATTTGAGTCATTTGAATAGTGAAGAACAAACCGGTAGTCCTGTTATGGAACCTTGGAATATTTATAATAACTCACCAGCAACAGATTTATCCTACACCTGAAGTGCAACAAAAATAAGCAGTAAACAATATCATAATATAACAATCAGCAGTAGACAATCTAAAGCGAGTTTAATCAATTAAATCTAACTCTGACAATCATTAGACAACTGGTCAAGCAGACATAGCCTACTATACTGTAAGTATTTTGTCTACAACAAAAATCAATTGTAAAACAATATATATTTCACTCTATAGAATAAATGATAATCTCTCGTCAGACAACTGCTAAAGTAGATATATGCTACTGTACTGTAAGTATTTTCACACAAGAAAAGTAAACAGTTCAACAATACAAAGTGTGTTCAAACCTGCAGTGTAAAATAAATAAATCAAACTCTTACAACCTGAGACAACAACATTAGGTGACTATCTTATCCCTCCCTATACCTTGCTCACCCCCTTCCCTCTCTTCTTCTGCCTTTATCTTACCCTTTCGCTCTCTCTTTCTGTCTATGATAGCTGACAAGACTTCTCTCAGTGAGGAGAGCGCAGCAGTTTTGGAATAATTAGTGTTTAAAGACGCAGGAACCAGTGAGAAAGAATCGTACACTAGTTTCCCCAAATAAGATATTACTTATTATGAATTTAATAGCACTCTTACTTGTGATATTACGGGAGGACGTTCTCTTTTGTGTGCCAGCATCACGCATGCATTGCATTGTTTTGTGTTATTGTCGATGGCTGCCGTGTTAGGTTAAATGAGAGCCGTGTTCACGTCTGCGTGTGGCTGTTGAATAAATATGCCAAAAGGCTGAAAATGTATGTCCTGCTTATCTTCCTTATGCACAAGAAGACAGCACTCTCTGACATAACCTTAACTTGACACAACATGCTGATTTGTATTAGACATAGAAATGCACCACTTTTGACAGGCATTAACGGTAACGTCGTTGTAACGGTGAAAGAATTATTAGTTAGATTACACCGTTACGGAAAAAATGATACCGTTACGTAACAGCGTTATTCCCAACACTGGTCCTCGAGAGTTAAGTGCTCATAGATGATCAAACTAGAAGGGTTGGAAAATTGGATTGGTCTCTCAGGAACAGTCCTCTCGTGGTTCAGATCCTACCTCTCAGATAGGACGCACTGTGTTAAATATGGTGAAATGACATCTGAGCCCTTTAATGTTACCTGCGGTGTTCCGCAGGGTTCAGTGCTTGGCCCCCTTCTTTTCAGCATTTACATGCTTCCATTAGGTGATATTATTCGCAAGTACAATATCAGCTTCCACTGCTACGCAGACGACACTCAACTATATCTTCCGTTGGAGGAATCTCCCACACTAAACTGTGGAAATTTGAAGGCCTGCCTCATTGAGATAAAAGAGTGGATGTCACTCAATTTCTTGCGTCTTAACTCTGAAAAGACCGAAATGTTAGTCATTGGTCCATCTAAATGCCGTGACTTATTCTCAAAAACTGCTGTGAACATTGACAAATGTCACATCACACAGAGTGACTCAGTTAAAAATTTAGGTGTCATATTTGACCCTGATCTATCCTTTGAAATGCATGTAAAGAAAATTACTAGAACCGCTTTCTTCCATCTTCGTAACATTGCTAAAATCCGTTCAATACTGTCTCAGTCTGATGCGGAAATTATAATTCATGCATTTGTTACCTCCTGTCTCGATTACTGTAATGCGCTACTCTCTGGTCTCTCGAAGTCTAGAATCAAGTCTCTTCAGCTGGTACAAAATGCCGCAGCGAGGCTTTTAACTAGGACAAAAAAGTACGATCACATAACACCGATTTTGGCTAACCTGCATTGGCTCCCAGTTAGCCATAGATGTGATTTCAAGGTTCTCTTAGTATTATACAAAATCATACATGGACTTGCTCCCTCTTATCTTTCAGATCTGATTTGCCCCTATGTCCCGGTCCGAAGCCTACGATCTGAGAGTGCCGGTCTTCTGGTGATCCCAAGAGCAAAGAAGTGTTCTGCTGGTTCGAGAGCATTCTCCATCCGGGCACCGGTGCTGTGGAATGCTCTTCCCCCTGAGATCCGATCTGCAACCTCAGTGGAAATGTTTAAATCTAAACTTAAAACTCACTTCTACTCCATAGCATATGAATAACCTACTCTTCTCGTCGGCTGAAAAATAGTCTGTGTAATATAGTGTAATAATCTGTGAAGCCCTTTGAGACTCTTCGTGATTTAGGGCTATACAAAAAAAAATGACTTGACTTGACTTGACATGATGAACATTTCCTCTGAAAAAAATAACATTTTATTCTACATAAGCATCCATCCATCCATCCATTGTCTTCCGCTTATCCGGGGGTCAGGTTGCGGTGGCAGCAACCTTAACGGGGAAGCCCAGACGTCCCTATCCCCAGCCACTTCCTCCAGCTCATCTGACGGGATCCCGAGGCCAGCCTAGAGACATAGTCTCCTCTACATAAGCATAGCGACCTATGTGTTGCTATGTGTTTGTGTAACTGCAATAATTCGTGTTGACGAACAATGATCAGGTGTTTTCCTCTGTCAGAGTGTATTAGGTTCTTTGTTGTGAGAAGATTCACGGAGTGCTTGAAAACTATTAAACGTCATCTCACAGCAGCACCTCTCAGGAAGGCAAGCCGGCCGGCGCATCCACCAACAAGGAGCAGGTGCGATTACAGGCAGGCAATAACCAAGCAGAAATGTATCGCAAATTTAAACAAGCTATGGGAGCTACGCGTTCCGGATTACTTTGGCTGTAAGCGTGTCCAAAATTGCCGCATTTATTTTTACTGCTGTCAGCCAAAAGAATTTGTAAGCTATTTAATCAAGCAGCAAGTGGAGATGTAATCTTTTAACTTTGTTGCTGCTGTATAACGTCAGCGAGGACGGATGGACAATATTGTAAATCCATAGTGAGGTGACACCGCTGAAGCACATGAAGACAATTTATAGATTAGGAGTGCATATTTCTTTTTTAACAGCAGATGCAAGGCATTAATAATTTGCTTGGTTGGTGGAGCAGAACACAACATGCGCCACAAACAGCGTCTGTAAAATGTAAATGATGCATGGAAATTAAAGCTTTGTGACTAAAAGCAATTATTTTCAAAACAAATGGAAAGCGGTGGAAAATCCTTAAGTCAATCAAGGCCTTTTGAGACTTACTGACATCCAATGTGGAGGTGCAATGTTTTTTTTTCTATGAAAGGGATTTGCAGTGTAAAATTCATTAAAAATGACACTGACATGTATAGTGTTGTCATACCAGACTGCGGATCGGTACCAGGCCGTGGGCCGTTTGGTACCAGGCCACACAGAAAGAGAAAACAATTGCTTTGTTTTTGCTCACACCGTATTTATTGTCATGGTTTGGTGCTGGGAGTCTCTCTCCTCTCCAAAAGATGACAGCATTACCCCATTTTCCAGTCCCATTCACTTTTCCTCTCCCCAGGAGGTTTCAATTAGACACCTCTACTATAAATGCCCCGGGCTCCCACCTTACATTGCTGGGACGTTTTGATTCTTGAAGACTTTCTATCACCAAAATGAGAAGTTTTTCCTCCCCTCCTTCAATTTCCTCCTCATTCCAAGTTCACTCACTCCAACACCTTCCACTCAACCATCCTCTTTAATTCCCTCTTTGTCCCATGATCATCCGCTCAGGCCATCTTGCTTAAAAGTACTCTCAAATCTCTCCAACAAGATTTTTCTTCACCACGAGAGCTACTCTCTGGTTCCCCTCACAAGCCTCCCTTTCAAGATCTCCTCCACAGCAGTTCCAGTCTCACACCTGTTTCTCGCCAGTAAAGTTTTTTTTCTGATAAAAAACATCCCTTTAGTGGGGTTTGATCACTTCTCATGTATTCCGTCTCTTTGTGTCCTGCATTTGGGTCTGTCCAACACTTTGTGACATTTATGTGTGTATACCTGCACTTTTTTCACCCCCCCCAAAAAACAACTCAGAGTTTGGTTGCACATTATACACGAGGTTTTACAGTAGTATTTTACTTTATTTGAACAATGATCATTCGATAAATACCACTGACCACATTTTCTCAACATAGGATGATCCGTGAATCGAACCTCGATCGTAGCAGTAAAAGCGCCAAATCCTTATGGCTTAACCATTAAGAATGTATATGACATAGGAAAATACATTATATTTTATCATCACCAGGGTTGGGTAGGGTTACTTTAACTGGATTACTTTCAATTACTTTTGATTACTCCAGAACCAAATATGCTAATAAAAGACAAAAGAAACTAAACATGAATAAAATTACTAAATTTTGTGCAGGCTTGGAATACATGGAACGGCAAAAATGATGTTGGCAAGCTGTTTGGATTTATTTTCATTTTGTTTCTGTCGCATTTTATGTTAGTTTTGCCGGAGATCAAAGAGATCAAAGCCAGGAGAGAAAGCTTACCACGCGTTGTGAGTCATAATTTTATTCATATTTAGTTTATTTTGTCTTTTATTAGCATATTTGGTATTAGAGTAATCCAAAAGTAATTGAAAGTAATCCAGTTAAAGTAACCCTACCCAACCCTGATCATCACTCTATTTTCAATCACGGTGCCATGTTCTACAATGTTGTAATGGAGCATTTTAGGAAAGAGTTTAGCCAAAATAATGTTGAACAGCTGGCACCATGAGTAAAAGTCGTGTGATGATGATATCAAATCTAATGCCTTTTCCCATTTATTCTAGATTCCTATTGGTTTGTGATTACACGATGGATTTAGGGTTATTATTTTCATTGTTATTATCAATATTATTTCTGATGTTATTCCTGGGCCGGGCCGAGAGTATAAGTCCGACATTAAACCGGTCTGAGATACAAAAAAGGTTGTGAACCACTGCTCTATTGGACACTTTACTGGGGGTGGGTGGATTGAAATATAAGTATTATCAATATTCAGCAAGTACTTGGATCAGATCCATAAAAATGTCCTTGGATCGATATTTCACCCCTCAATCAATTTCCTGAAAGCACCGGCTCTATATGGAGATAGCGCCGTCCTTTTCGCTCTTACCCAGCGCCCTCAGCCACAGTTTATTCCTGTTTATGTGACTGACAGGCACACTTTAAGCACCTCTCCTCACCTGGCCTGCTTATATTTTGCCTGTCAGGCAGAAAAGAGGAGCACATCTATGCGCACAACCTGACTTTTTTTTTTCAACAACAGGGCAGTGCCAGGAGTCATTTTTGTGGATAAGTAGTCCGCGATTTTTGTAAATTTCAATAACTCATGAAAAAGGTTCACCCAACAGAAAGCAATGAACTACAACCAAAAATGTAAGCATGCTACTGTTCCTGAACAAAAACTTGTAAATGAGTTGTAAGTATGGCAACAAAGCCAAAAGGGCTTGTTTGTTACATTGCAAATTTTTTGTCGGGGTTGACTCGCTTGAATTTTGCTCTGTAAAAGTTGCTGTAGCAAAAATATTTAATGTTGTGTACTGTTAAATGATTTTAGATTGTATTTTAAACGCCATTTGCACTGTCTGACTTTATTTTCAAAATGTTGTGCAATTGAAAGTATAATTGACATATTGACATTGTTTTATTTGTAATTTCGTTACACACTGCCTTATTTGAGTCTCTTGGCTTTTGTTCCGAAACAATCCTATACTGATAAAGTTTTAATTGTAGTTTTTTAACAAATATGAAACATTCTTAGTGCCTAAAGTATTTGTGCTGTGACATCTTAGATATAAACGAACACAACTAACTCAATTATTCAGAGAACATGACATTTCTATGCTAAAGGTCCTGATCGGTATCAATCGATACTACCAAGTATTAACTTGGATCCCATCAGTACTAAAATTCCCAGTATGGCTCTTCTTTGTACTATTTACATAGTCACGTCTACTTGAGTACTAGAAATGTTTTGCTTTCTGGTCTCCCGATGTCTAGCATCAAAAGTTTGCAGCTGGTTCAGAATGCAGCAGCTAGACTTTTGACTAAGACCAAAAAGTTTGAGCATATTACTCCTGTATTGGCCAACATGCACTGGCTCCCAGTCCACATAAGATGTGACTTTAAGGTCATCTTATTAACATATAAATGTTTGCATGGACTTGCTCCCTCTTATCTCTCTGATTTGATTTCCCCCTATGTTCCTGCACGGAGTCTGTGCTTGAAAAATACCGGTCTACTTGTGACTCCGAGAGCCAAGAAGTCTGCAGGCTTGAGAGGGTTCTCCATCCGGGCCCCGGTGCTATGGAATGCCCTGCCTCCGGAGATAAGATCTGCAACCTCAACGGAAGTTTTTAAATCAAGGCTTAAGACACACTTCTATTCCAAAGCTTATGATTGATGCCCACCCCATATTCTGTATTGTCTTTTTCCAACTGCCTGCCTGGTGGTGATACGAAGCAGAAGGACGATTTGAGATGAGTCAGCGGACCAGCGTCTGACTTGAAGCTTGTGAACGCCTGCATGGACCAGCTGGCAGAGATGGGAAGCTGCGTCCTGGCCGTTATAGACTTTCTGGACTAGTTTACAGGCTGGGGGCGTCGCTGCTGTCGTCGTCGTCGTTGAGTCACTCAAGGCGCCTAAGGTAATCCATAGTAGCGCCAGACTCGCTCGTGGGAGGCTCTGTAGTTCTCCGAAGGAGAGGGGGCTGCGACTGTCCTGTGCCGCCAGGCCTGACGGGGTGCGACCCAAGCAAACCAAGCAGACGAAGCCTCTAAAGTCCTTAGTACATTCGGACAGGCCGGTGCATGATTTATGGAAGCCCCGTGGGCAGGTAGTACAGGTGATTGGGGTGTGGTCGCAGCGAATGGTTTGAAAGCACCACTGGCATTTGGACTGGGGGCCAGGGTTGCTCTCGAAGTCGCCCGCCCTAAGAAGAACAGAGAGAGGAGAGTAGAAGAGAGAGAAAGAGAGGGACAGATAGAAAGAGAGAAAGACAGACAGAGTAAAATGCAAAAAGGGGGAAAAGAGAGTGAGAGAGGTAGGGAGAGAGTAGGAAAGAGAGGGATAGAGAAAATGAGAGACAAGAGTGTAAAGGGGGAAGAGAGAAAAGGAGAGACAAAGAAGGAGAGAGGACCAAGAAAGAAAGAAAGAGAGAGTCTGAGTGGACTGAGTTGGATTCGTAAGGCTCCCCCGGGAGAGAGCCCTTTGCAGGACACCACGGGAAGGTTCCCAGTCTTTGTCCTGCGTCGCTGCTGTCATGCACTTTCCGGACAAATTTTTAACATCTTACCTAGTGTTTATGTTTGTGTACTGTAATGCTAAATGTAATTCACCCTGGTCATCCTGAAAAAGGGATACCACTTGTGAGGTCCCTTCTCAAGGTTTACTTTTTCCTCACGCTGAGGTTTTGAGTTGTTCCTTGCCTGCATGTTGGTTTAAGATCAGGTAATTGTGTCATTGTAATCCTGTGCAGTCCTTTGAGATATTTTTTTGATTAAGGGCTATATAAATAAATTTGACTTGACTTGACTTGACTTAAATGCAGTGACAGTGATATAAAAAGGAAAATGGCCATCGCATGCTACCCTAAATGCATGCCCCCTTGTGTATGAGTTCAGGCAACTAACCATCCTGTGGAGGGTCCTGCCAACATTTTAGCTGCAACAGTTACACAGCTGCCCACCATGACCCGGACAAAAGATAGCACCCATACACTTACACAGATTAATGAAAGCCTATAGGAGCTTCACTGTAGCCCCCCCACAATTGCCTGACGGAGATAGAATAGTCTAACCAGCGCCATTCATTACTGCAGGAGCAAAGAAAGAGCACACACAGCACTGACAAACTCCTTCCTTGTGAGTAATAGCTAAACAACTCATAAAAGGAATGTGCACGTTTGTTGTGGATTTGGAGAATTGATGATTTTACTGTTAAAACTGTATGAAATATGTCTTAAAATCAATGTCAGTAGCTCTTCAGTAACATGCGATGATTTAAGAGTGAGCTTATCAGAGCTGTTCGGGGCGGAACACATTAGGTTAGAGGAGAGTGCGCTGGGGATGAGTGCTGAAGAGTAACATTATGCTCGTCCCCGCGTTTTGTTTTTGTTTTGTTTTTGTCAGTGTAGCATGACAGAAACTCTGGATCAACATCACTAACTTCAATTTTGATGATTCTGATGATATTGCCGGACTGGCAGGAAAAGAACAGGAACTCAGAGATTTGGTCAATCGCCTGGACCATGCATCAACCAAGAATTGGGTGGAAATCAACAAAAAAGAAACTTAAGCAAACAATCCCCAAGGTATCGCCACAAACATCATCTCATCAACCACCAAAACCTTGAACCTGTCACCAAATTTAAAAAAACAGTATCTTTGAGTTGTCATGTCAGAAGACGCGTCAGAACCAGAAATCAAGGGCAGGATAGCTCAAAATACAGCCGTACTTGCCAGACCTAAACCCATCTGGGGGGACCAGAACATAGCAGTGAAATCAACGATCATGCGAATGTTGGTTACCTTCATCTTCCTCTACGCCTGCGAGACATAGACTTTCACAGCAAGCTGCAAGGGAAAATCCAGGCCACGGAGATGCGATGCTACAGGAAACTTCTAGGCATCATCTACATAGCCCATGTGGCAACACCATCAGAAAGCACATTGGACTCTACTAAGAACTTTTGTCAACTCTGCAGACAAAAATTGCAATAATAAGGTCACGGCACAAGATCATTAGGACTGGCCAAAATTATTCTCCTGTCATTATTACTGATTTGGGGCACCTGTGGCTGCCCCGTTGGCGCCAACAGCCCTGGTCGCTGATTGGCTCCTTGCCACTTTTAAACCCCCCCCCCCCCCCGCTCCCCGTTACCGGCGTCCGATCGTTGCGAACCTTCAGCTCTCGCTAAGGCAAGCCTTCTGAACCTGACTTCCTGTTTTTGACTCCGTACGTTTCCCGGCTTCAACCTGTTTCCGTTTGATCACGTCTCTGCTCCTGCGCCCCGGTAACCCGACCTGCTTTTCCCTCTTTGACACCGCTATCGCTCGCCAGAGAAGTGCCACTTCCGCGTCACGAGCGACCTGCTCCCGACACTCAACGATCACTAGATCGTGGGTGCCAGCTTACGTCTCTTTGCAAATAAAACTAAGAAACTAACGCAATTGGGTTCCCGTCTCCTGTTCCTGGTTCCTGACATCTCCAGGGCAAAGTCCAAGGGGGCAGAAGGAAAAGAGACCCCCCAAAAAATGGGCGGTTAGGGGATTCGCAAACCGTGGCATACAAATGTAGAAAGTGAGATAATGCATTCTTTAAGAAGAGTCCAAACGCCAAGCAAAACCCCAAGAAATAAAAAAGAAGACTTAATCTGAGCGTGTTTGAGAAGTTTACATACTTGTACATCGTGAACGAGCTGACTCACGCCGCAATCATAACTCTGAGCCAGGAGATTGTGGCAAAGAGTAACAAAGTTTCGAATTTTGTACAGCTCTTTTAATTGTAATTTTTGATGCCAAGAGTTGCATTTTCTCTGGGCTCATGACACCAGAGGGCAACTGTTGACAAAGTTTTGAAAGAGGAGGAACCGTTCAGTTCACTCAACCTTGCTACACTGTGTCATAGAAAAATGTTGCATTCATTAGCTTCCTGGGATGCCGCCCATAAACTCTTACAAACACTGTCTCCTTAACACTCACTCACCAAATAGCATCTTTGTGCATGCACAGACACACAAACTCCATTTTCTCTTCTCACACTCGAGCATGTGTATCTAGAATGTATTTTAAATCACTCATGTGTAAACAGTTGCTGCTGTTTGCACAGGCCACCTGTTCTTCCTGGACACAAACAAAGCTTTTGGCGTAAGATGAGCTATGTTAACAGTGGATGCCTTGCGCAAGACAAGCCAATCCGCACGCTGCGGGCCTTCATCAGATGGTCGTTCCCCCGCGGGCCTGCCGCCAACTCCAACAGAACTCACACAAATCTCAAAGAATGGATCATTTTGGGCGGCTGACAACACGCTGACACGATTTGTGGTACTTCCTGTCCCACCATGTAAAAAAAAGGGGGAGACCCAAACTCTCCTTTGACCCGATGTGCGCCTTTCACTGCGTTTGCATGATGTCAACGACAGTGGCGGGCAGTGCATTTTACACCTAGGCCTTCAGCTTCAGTCTGAATTATTGATTTGTCGCTCGCAAATGAATTGACTCTATGGAAGTTAAATTTATGTGATGGTTAGGTGCCTGCAATTTCTCTTTACCCCAAAAGATGGCAGCGCTACCCCATTTTCCAATGCCCCCTATTCTTCCTCCCCCAGGTGTCTTTCCAGGTGTTTTTAGGGCTCCCTCTCTACTTTGCTTAACGGTTGTGATTCCTGAAGCCTTTTCACTCACCAAAACAACAAGATTTCGCCTCCCACAATCTTTTTCTTTAATTCTCTCCACGTTCCAGTTTCGTAACTCCAAGACCCGCCACAACATCTCTTCCTCCGGTTCCCTCCTCATCCCTCAATCAAGTAGTCCAAAATCTTCATATTCAATTTTTCTTCACCCTAAGACCTTCTTTCTAGTTTCATTCGCAAGCTTGCCTCTTCAAATCTCCTCCTCTGCTATCCCGGTCTCACACCCACTTCTCACCAGTAAATTTTTAGTTGTTGCTGTTTAAATAAACATCCCCCTAGTGGGGTTAAACCACATCCCTTGTGTCTCACGTTTGGGTCTGTAAGACACCTTGTGACAATTTCCCATTTTATTTGTGAGGATTCTGGTGGAGAGGTGATTTTGGCAGAGCCTGGACACGGCCACCATGCGCAGTCCACTCAGAGCGACTTCAACGCAGACTGCGTGAGTGGGGGAGGATGTAGAACACGAAAGGACCTGCACCGTGCAGACGCAGAACACATAAAGCCTGTATTTTGTAACAATATTTAAGTTAGATAAGACTGGACAAACAGAGACAAAGAAGAAGAGTGACAGGTGATGAATGAAAAAGAAAAAAACGAGAGAGAAGCTTGGCCTGAACCGAACATAATGATTGACATTTTAGGCTCGACAGGCCAAAAATTCAGATCTAGTCTGGTTGGGCTTGGGCTTGAGATCCTTAGCCCTTGGTTGAAAGCGGCAGAGAAAATCCTTTCCTGCTTACAAAATGCTCGCTCTCTTCGGAGTTGTCTGACCTTTCACTATTGAATTAACACAACAGTATATTTCCCTGTGAAGCTTGGTCTCTTCTAGTTTACTGGCTGTTGGCGTGATCTACCGCCCACCAGACAATCATAGTTTGTGAAACGGGTGATGTTTCTTAAGGCCCGCTAGCTGGCGCTCGGATGCCAACTCGGAATGTGATTGGCTAAACCAACAGCTTTCTGAAAGGCTGATTTACAGTACACAACCTTCAGGATTTTTTGTGAAGCCCTTTGATTTAATTGGCCTTTAAAGATGTATGCTCTTAGTGATGGATTGTATCAAATACATTTCCCAGAAAAGTGTGACTTATACCCCAAGTGTGACTTATCAATGCATTTTCCTTTTTATTTGGGTATTTTTGGGCTGGTACGACTTATACTTATACGGAAATACTTGAAGTCTGGAAAACACTTTTGTTTGTATTTTTTTCAATGATGCGCCCCACACTGGTCAATGAGGCTCCTTTCTGCAAAGGGGCCACGAGATTGCGAAAATGGAGGGCGGAACAGGAGACGCTTTTGACTTTGGCTTGCCAAAGCACTCGGAGGCACTAAACAAAAGACATTAAACGAGTCATCACAAAACCACAGCAGGAGTCGGGTTATGCCACTTAGAGTATCTCATTAAGCTATGGCATCTACAGGAAAGAAATGACAAACAAAGAGTATAATCCAAGGCACATTAACTGGGCTGATAATTCAATGAACCCTCATTTGGCAGCCATCTTGCTTTCGTGATGGTCTTTTCTTTTTTCTTTTTCCTTAATTTTTGTTGCTGCGGCATTGCACAAGCATGCATATTCGTCCTCCTCTCTTTTTCAAAAAACAACAAAACATCCACCATTAGACAACGGGGTACCGACGTAATTAGAAAATGACTTCCTTTGCAATCCTAGCTAAGTAGTTTACACGCTGTAATTACAGGGACAAAATCATCTTTTCATCATTCCGCTGATTGAGCTCATCAACCCGGTGGGATCTCAGGACTGTGCTCAGGCAACATCTGGGCAAAGAGAATTAGCCCCTGAGTCGAGTTGGCCTTGTATGATAGCAAGCCGTGCGCCACGGTCATCCATCTGAACTTTTTTTTAGGCTTTTGAGAATGGGTGCATAAAAGTTTCTTTTTTTCAGAATTCATTGGATGAATTGGATTACAGGCATGAAAATGGGTCAGGGCTTGAAAAGTTGGGAAGGGTGTGGAGGAAATACCATATTTATTTGTGTATAATGTGCACCGCTATCTTATAACAAATTGGTATAAAATTCTGTTTCTCCGCTCAAAACTAAGCATTGTAAGTGACAAACGTCGTAGAATACGTATAAAGATAGACACACGGATAGATACAGTACTTCTGCCAGCGCATATTACACTGATTTTAACACACCATCTCAAACTCCTTATCTGATTCATTCTGGGACAATATCACAATAGCCTGTTGACTGCCTCAAAACGTTTTCCTCTTCGGATCTTTACAATTCACGTAGTCCACCCTTACTGACTCAAAAACTGTAAATTTCCTCTAAAGTTGGAGATTTTCATGCCTGGGATTAAGAATTTACTCCATCCTGCAGAAATTGAGTCACTTTTGAAACACAGGAAACACAATTCAGAAAGACTCCTATTACCTATCAGTAGAGATTAGTGGCGGGCTGTGTAGTTTACATTGATTTTTGTGAATGATTTGACCATCATCCTGTCAGCCATGAAAAAAAAAAATCTTGAAAATCTCTTCTCTCTCTTAAACCCAGAAATCCTTTGCTTTTCATGGGGTTGTGTTTTTAAAAAGGCCATGTGATAGTCAAAACCCACTAAGTAGAAACTTTTTGTTTATTTATTCATTAAAATACCATGGACAGGCCGTGAATTTCACACCTAGACCTTCAGTGATGGCCTTGACTGATGTGTCGTCTCTTGGAAGTGAACGACAGGCGCAAGCTCCCCACCAACCAAGAGCTAGTTCCTCTCAAAAAGTTTTTTTTTTCTTGTGCATGGTAATTATTTATGTTTCAGGTATTCTATATCGTTGACTTTAAATTTGTTTGAGTATAAAAAAAGGTTCAAATTGTTTTGCATATTATCTTTATTTTATACATCAGCAAATATTTTGATTCATGCCTCCTGTGCAATGCATGAGTCAACAAATGGAAAGTTTATTCTTGTATTTAATAGTTTGTATTTAATAGATGTTGCATTGAAAAATCAATATTTTTGATCAACATTTTGTCCTGTGTTTTTTAGAGAATCTGAGACACTTTACACAAAAGTTGCTTCCTATGAAAAAGTTCCAAAAAGATTCACTATTTTAACTAGAGTATTTTAGTACAAAAATGAATTTTAGACATTGGTGCAAAGACACCTTGATAATGGGTTTGCGACCCTTTTTTGGGTCCCGCCCAGAGGTGGGTAGAGTAGCCAGAATTCGTACTTAAGTAAGAGTATTGTTACTTCAGAATAATATCACTCAAGTAGAAGTGAAAGGAATTCATCCAAATAATTATTTGAGTAAAAGTAAAAATGTGCATAGTAAAAACCCGACTCAAGTATTAAGTAACCGTAGTCAAGTCAAGTCCAGTCATTTTTATTTGTATAGCCCTTAATCACAAAGAGTCTCAAAGGGCTGCACAGGTTATTGCACAGACTATTATTACAGATCACACCATCCCCTGATCTGAAACCAACATGAGGGCAGGGAAAAACTCAAAAACCTCAACATAAGGAAAATGAAGAAACCTTGAGAAGGGACCGAACATGTGGTAATCCCCCTTTCAGGATGACCAGGCTGCAATGGATGTTGCAATAACAAACAATACACAGATAATGTCAACAAAAAATATAGATTATTCATATGCTATAGAGTAGAAGTGTGTTTTAAGCTTAGATTTCAACATTTCCACTGAGGTTGCCAATCTGATCTCATTGGGAAGAGCATTTCAAAGCACCGGTGCCCGGATGGAGAACGCTCTCGTCTTAATTATTGATTTTTTTTTTTTTTCAACAACCATTCCATCAGATCATCAAATCATCAAAGTCCATCCAATCAACAATAAATTACAAATCTGTGGAATTCTAAGTCTGTGTTCTCAGACTGTTTGTTTGGGTTTAAAATACACATATGTGAGGCTACAGCTATACAGACGTTCCCCTACTTACGAACATTCGCGTCACGAACAACTGAACATACGAACATTTTTTCCGGGATGTCGAAAAATATCCGAACATTGCTGTAAGTTAGATTTTGTATTGTGTGCATCCGATACAGGACAGTGCTGTAGTGCTTCTTTCCGCCGGGTGGCGCTGTGAAAGGTCACCCAGCATCCACCCCGAAGAAGAAATCCGGTTTTTACTTCCTGGTTCGTGTGTAATATAAACACACTGTACTGTAGCTCAAGCACGCTAAGAACCTTGACGTTTTTATTGTTTAATATCACGTGCATCCATTCTATATGGTTGTTGTAAAGTGTAAAGAGGCGAGCCGTTTCTTTTGAAATGAAAGTGGAATAAGAACGCTTGATGCGGTTGAGCAAATGGTTGGATCGCTTTTTTTTGTCCACTTTTTACCACGGAGGAGGAAGTTGCCTAACTCTTCCAAAAGTAAGTTAACTTTATTTATCTTTATAGTCAAGTCGTGTTTATTTGTGATGCCTTTAATCACAAGGAGTCTCAAATGGCATCACAGACCACAAAATGTCAATGCCTAATGTGTAGCTTTGTATTTAAGTACTATGCATTATCATTTAGCCTGCTTTGTAACATTATGGAGTATATTATTTTATTAAACTTTTTTTTCAGTTTCAAAATAATACAGGTTACTTATACAAGCCTTGAACATACTTCTATTAAACTTAAACATACATTCCATACAAAATATAACACTGGACCAATTTACGAACAAATTCAATTCACGAATGATCGTCCAGAATCTCTCGTTCGTCTGTATGCACTGTGCTGTTTGGGTCACTCGTCAAATCCAAATAATAAAAACGAGGTCTCTGACCAAATAAATGTGCCTTAGCAGAGACAGACTGTTGCGTATTTGTACAGAAGGGATTTAAGTAACTGCTTTAATGTAGCCTAATGTAGCGTAGTAAGAGTACCGTTTCACCGCAGAACAAACGTGCTATGACCGTGCTCCACCCGCGATTACCCGCTAAAATTTCGCGTCCTACCCGCGTGTAACCAAGTCTTGGCCGCGGCCGCAGCACGTCCTAGCTCGTCCTAGCACGTTCGTACCGCGTCTATTACCTCGTGGGTACCACGTGTGCTGCCCGTGGTTACCCGTGGTCTAAAGTATTGAGCAGCGCAAAACTTTTTCGCGTGGCCAACCGCGTGTGAATTTCTTACCGTGTGTAAAGCACGGCTGTATCTCGTCTGTATCGCGATTTCAAAGCGTCCAACAGAGTCTGCTTCACGGCCAGAAATTTCTGCCCGTGATTCAGCCTCAATACGCCCGTGACAGGCTGTGTGACCGGGCCTTAAAGCCATGCCAGCTCTAATTAGAATTAGAGTTTTCTGTCAACAGGCTGTCTTACATCTGGGTGAGAACCGTCTCTCACAAAATTACTTTTAGTTTATAATAAAAGTCTTTGCAGTTGCATCAAAGATGAGATTTGTGCCAGGAATGTAGTGTGAAAAGGCTTAATAACAAAGTCTGCCTGGGACAGAGGACAAAAATGCCATTTTTTAATTCGAATAATATGACATTGGATTTTGCCGCACTTGGAGCAAAACGACACATATAGATGCAAAATATACTTTTGATAGGTTTACAATGCTAAGTAACCTGGACAAAAAGAACATGATGCAGCTTTTATGTTGAAATACGACGTTGCGTCCAACCATCCATTCATGATCTGCATCGCTTATCCTCAGCAGGGTCGCGAGGATGCTGGAGCCCATCCCAGCTATCTTCGGGCAGTGGGCATGGAACACCCTGAAGTGATTGCCAGCCAGTCGCAGGGCATGACTCCAAACAAACAATTATTTTACCTTTTCTTCTTTCAGAGTGAGATGAGGATATATCAACCTGCTACATCTACTATTCACCTTTTTGGGTTTCCTGACGACTTGAGCCAGCAGGGAGGATATAATACAAGGGAATGGCCAGTCAACTGACGATTTGAACTGAAGAGCACAAATACATGTTTTAACACACACACACAAAATAAAGGGGCAATGATGCTGTGATGAATGGTTTTGGATCAGTCACACTGAGTTCAAAGTCACGATTTACGATAATTCCAAGCAGTGTAGAAAATACTAAATTAGAGTAATTACTGTATAGACCAGAGCATTCAGTATTTTTTTTAATAAATAAACATGGTGAATTATTTTGCGCTTCCTAGTGGTGAATAAAAATAATTCATTTTTTAAAAATGAATAATTTGAAATATAGAAACAAATAAAGGAAATATAATAGAAACATGCATTTTTTTAAATACTTGTATGTCGAGAAATGTTTTATTATTTCTCACTAAGGTGAGAATCACCAGGAAAAGTATGTGTGTGTCAGTGTGTGGAGTAAAGCTTTGGAACGGATTGCAAGACGAGATCAAACGGTGTCCAACTATTCACTGGTTCAGGTTTAGATACAAAGGAACATTCCTGGCAGAATACAGAGATGAGGAGGGTGGGGTATGAGTGGTGCGGGAGATTGGGAATAGTGCGTCGAGTTAACTTTGTGTTATTGTTGCTATTCTTATATCAAAACTGTTATTATTAATATTATTACAATTGTCGTGATATCATTGGTATATTTGGTGGGGAAGATGAAGGGGTAGGTAATATAAGCATTTTGCTTCTTACTACCCCTTTTCGGGCACGGTTTTACTTACAGTTTACGGTCATGCTGCGTAACGTTATTTTGTTGTAAAATTATTGTTTTTGTTCCGTTTTTATTTTGATGTTCAAATAAAGTTTTCATTCGTTCATTCATTCATTCATTCATTATTTGACATAACATGAGCCTTATCTAGGGGGAGCTGACGTAATTGTTGAATAATTTTAAAATAATACCATCTTAACTCTTCTACAGTTAAATGACGTTTTGTTGTATCTATATCATGGCACTACAACACTTTTTTCACAAAATGACTCAAGGCATTTCACTCAAAAAAATATCTTTCATGAAATAGACGACCTGGAGCTGCAACTCATGGGAAACCGCGACAGTCAGGACAGTTGTATTTTAATCATTGCGGAACCTAACTCAATCAGAGGATGCCCAATGCTTATTGTACAGCTCTCGAAATTGCTTTCTTCCACTAAAAGAAGAATCCCTTTCATTGTACTTTTGTATAATGACAATAAAGACCATTCATTCAAGTGCAAATACAGTATGTGTTATATCTTTTTATTTGTAGATCTAAAGTTACTTTGTTACAGTCATATACTTTCAGTCGGTAAGGATGTCATCTCGAGATAAGTTTGACCTTTGGGGCCTTTTATTATGGTTTTCGTTTTCGTGTTGGGATTCTGGTTACCATTAACCGTGATAACCGAGGGGATTCCGTATTTTCTTTTGGATAAGAACGAGCCTGTCTCAACTAAGAACAACTAACAAAAACAAAAATCCAAACATCTTCTTTGTTTTTTCTCAACCGTGTGAAACCCAAAACTAACATCTGCGTCTTAAAAATTGTGATTTCGGACACAGAACAAGGTCACTTGGCGACTATCTCAATGTCAAGCCTCCCCAAACTCGGTATAGTTGATAGGCGCAACCCGACCTTGGGTGTGTAGTCGTTTTCCAGAGAATCTTACTTTATTCTAATTGTGTGTTTGCAGCCTTGACTTTGTCACAAACAAATACGGAGGCTAAAAGAGAACTGCCTCGTTGTCCTGTGTGCAGCAGCCCTGTCCTGCGTGTTGGATACAGAGGCAAATGTTTGATGCTTGTTTCAAACTGGAAGTTGCAAACTTTTTCCAAAACATAAATCTAATGCAATCGTTAGAACGGGTGACAAACTCTTCGGAAAGTGGGCCAGATTTGGTAAGCTGAAAATGTGTGCAGTGCTTGGCGATTAGCCTTGCGACCTCGTAGCTCGTCTTTGTAGCATTTTCGCTTAAAACAGCTTTCGTATGCTTCACAGTGGTCGTTACCAGTTAGCTGTTCTAGTCAGTATTTTCTTTTCTGGCAGTGCCTCTTGATATTATATTCTTTGAAAACAGACACAGTCTCTTGGCAAATTAGGCGGACACAGTTGTTTTGAATTTCGGAAAAAAAAATGCTGCAATTTCCACTTTTCCTGGAAGCGGCGGCCCTCACAATCAACTTTCCTTCTTATTTACAGTCGCCATGTTGGAAATGGGGTGGGCTAATATTCTCATGGAAAGCCAAGGGCAAGGTGGCCAAAGCACTATTGATAGGATATTATTGGATAAATCGAAATGTGGCAAGGAAGGTCTGTCATAAGTGGAATTCTGAACTTTGTCCAACCATGCTATAAGAAATTCTGAAGCCACTTCTTTAATTTCTCTCAAACCTGTAAACTGCAACATTCACATAAGCGTCTTAAAAATGTGATTTTGGACTTTGGAGAACAAGGTCACCGCTTGGTGACTATCTGATTGTCACACTTTCGACAGCTTATTACCCTCGGACTTCCCAAACTCTGTATCAAGGATTGGGAACCTTTCTGACCCAAAGAGCCAGAAAGGCAAAAATATTTGCAAATAACTTACTAAGAGAGCCACACAGTGTATTTTAAGACAAAATTATTAAAACTGCCAAACCTGCTCTTTCGACAGAAGCTAATTCTTCAACATATTTCAATGTGTGACAATTGATGATGCGACTTAAAATTTGTTTCATGCCCTCTGTTACTCAATAGTGTTGAGGCCCATTTGACCCTCTTTTTTGTCCTAAATAATAGTTTCAAAACAAGGCGCTAGCACAGCTTTGTAAAAATGTGCAAAATACTGCAAACCGTAATTATATCGTCATATTTTTTTCGGAACAGACTAGATTGAGCGAGAGAGAGAATGGAGGACCTAGGGCTATGTGCAGAGATCCGCCCATCTCTACCGCTCACCAAATCAAATTGTTCTGAGTGATTTGCTGACGTTTTTATTTATTTACAGGTTTAGCAGTGTCTTTTTATCATGAAGAATCTCAACAGTGAACATACATTGTTGAATGAGATTCCATTTAAAGGTTTTTTTTAGCGACCTACTGCCAAAACGAGGTATGTTGGTGTGACACCCTGTAGTTAAGAGTGTGCCCTAAATATACTTGGACTGAACCTACTGGATTTTCAGTGTTGCCTTGCTTCGCGATAAAAACACTTGACTTTGGAACTCCACAGAGAAATGTGCAATAGTTGAAGGATTTCTCCAAGCCATATGTATGTAGTCATGAAAAAAGGCATTATGGCTCGCAAGTTATAGGTTCCCAACCTATGCTCGGTATTGTCGATAGGGCAACCAGATCTAGGGGCACACCGACTCCCCTTATTCTCAGTTTATTCTAATTTGATGTTTGCAGCATTGACTTTGTCACAAATAAACACGGCTACTGAAGGTGAAGTGCCTCGTCGTCCTGTGTGCAGCGGCCCCGTCCCGTGTGTTGGCAACAGAGGCAAATGTTTAATGTGGCAGCTGTTAGCCTCGTGGATTTTCACTAATCACTCTCTCCTGATTACTCTGATGAGTGTATGATGCTCTTAAAAAATCAACCCGCAGTGGAAATAAAAAAGAAAAAAAAAAGAAAAATAATTATCATCATCTCCCTGAGTAGTGCAGCTGCACCCGCCTGCAATAATTACAACTGGAACAAAAGCGGCTTCTCCCATCACTTACAGGCACTTATTATTAGAGGTAGCGTTAATTGGCGCGGCGGTGGGTGACAATTCTTCAAGGGGTTTGTCGTAAAAAGCCAAACCTTGAAAGTTACAGCACATTAGCGATCTCGGAGTCGGGATGGGGTATTAAACACGGCACGCGAGGAGCGCCGATAGACGGAGCCGAGGGGGTCGTAGCCGCCCCGTCGGTACCCCCCGCCCCCTTCGGTTGCTCTGCCGTTCTGCCCTGGCTTCACCCTTCCCCCACTTTGGGTATCAGCCTGGCAGAAACAATTAACATTTTCATAAAAACAATTCCCTGCCTCCAATAGTCCGATGTAATTTGTTTTCCATCTCTGTTCATTAATCATTGTTTAAATGGGCGAGCCATCCCCTCCACTCTGCCATCTGCACTCGGCTGCGTTGCCGATATGACACCTTCCGCCTTAATAGGAGCTGACAAGCGGGAGAGGAGGCTTGTGGAAAAAATAAAAAAAATGCTTCCTGTATGTGCACTTCCAGCAGGTGAGAATGGGGTATTTAATAGCTTCTGATTGGTCTCAAATACAAACAAGTTCGCATCTGACAGAATGCAACACTTCCAAATTTAACTCTTGAAAAAAGTCATTCCCGTAACACATGGTCTGTACATCTTTTTCGTGGCCAAATTCAAGCACTTTTTAAAGGGATTACAAAAGACCGCTTTTGGGGGGGGGTTTCAATTGGGCACGGATTGTGGAGTGTTCCTCCCCACAATCATTCAGATATATTTCATAATATTCCACCCGCCATGGATCTCAGGAAATTAATTCTCAAAGTGGACGATTTGACTTTAAATCCCCTCGAGCTCTGATGTCACCGAAATACATCAATGAATCAAAACAATGGCGGGTCCCGTTGAATTTTGCTTGGAGTAATTGGAACTTTGCTTACTGTGTCGCTGTGGGATTTCTGTTTTGTCCGAGTTGATCACCAAAGAGTAAGTTTACCTGTCGTGTACAGCATGGGTTCCTTCATTTTACTTTGCTTCATTCTAGTTAGGTATTTGATTATGACTTTTCCTCTCGTGCCGGTTGTCTTGAATCAAGTATAATATTGCGGGCTTCTTAAGTCTTGCAGGTTAGCACTGTTCGCAGTGAGCTAGTTTCTAGCTGGCCATGATAATCATTTTCCCTGAATGGGTTCGTGTTTGTTGCTTTCATCATTTTTTTTTGTTGGTGTTTCCTCCCAGTTATTCTGGCTGCTTATTGCATGTTTTCGGTCAGACACCCTCTCTGTTTTTTCTGACGATTCGTCCCAGTTCGCCCTCTATAGTATCCGGGTAGCCTGCCTTGATCGGCCCCAGTTGGCTATATTTGGCAGCAGGATACCATGTCGTGTCCCGTCTGGTTTAGCCCCCGTTAGCTCTCTGTGTGTTATTTTTGCCAGTTTTCTTCATTTTGGCAGCAATTTACATATGCTATTTTTAATCTTGCATGTGCATTTATCAGGTCAGGTCATTTCATGTTTATTTGTATAGCTCTTATAAGACTACATACCATTATTACATGATCCACTACATGAGGGCAAGGAAAAAATCAAAACCTCAGCATTAGGGGAATTAAAAAACCTTGAAAAGGAGCCGCACATGAAGTAATTCCCGTTTCAGAATCACCAGGCTGCAATGGATGTTTAAAGGGCATCAACAAACAATACACAGACATCAACAACGTAAAATTTAGGTAATTCATGAGCTATAGAAAGTGTGTTTTAAGCCTAAATTCAAACGGTTCCACTGAGGTTGCAGATCTAATCCAAGAGATCACAGCATTCCACAGCACTGGGGCCCGAATGGAGAATGCTCTCTTATCTGCGGATTTCTTCTTGGCTCAAGACATATGATTATTAGATATGAAGTATATTGCGAAAACTTTTCTAAATCTTAACAATACGCAATATTAATAATAATAATAATAATAATTTCCTTTGTATTGTCATTCTTTGTAACAATGTACACAGAACGAAATGTCGATACACCTGACCCGTTGTAGCGAGCCGATGCAGCCGCAGCCAACAGAGGGCGCCGCCATTTTACCAATGTTATAAGTCTATTAAGTAAATATATTTGACACAAATGCAGATGGCGGGGAAAAATGTCGGTGCCTCCATTTTTTAACATGGCCCCTAACGAATGCCCATAGTTTGTACATAATCTTTGCACTAATATACTTTTCATAGTGACCTGTTTAGGTGAAGCATGTAGCAAACCATTGGCAAAGAAAAAAAATCATAGTTAAGCAAGTCATCTCGGTGAGTTATCTTTCATATAAATGGAAAGAACTGTATCTGCAATTTTTGCACTCTTTGATGCACCTGTCCTAATGCACCTACAAGGGGCCACGAGGCTTCACCTGACAACGTTATGCAAATGGCTGCTGTGTCGTGTTGACTTTGTTTTTTTATCATTTTGTTATTCATTTTTCTTTGTTTAGTGCGTAGTCTGTCGAGTCAGACTGCCAAAAAACATTGTAAGAAATTAAAACACCTTTAAGCACTTCACCTAAAATTCAAGCATCTTACTGACATTGAAAACACGATATTAAAATCCTCCCGGATTTCGAGCACCCGTACAAACCCTTTTAACAGCAATTATTTAACAGTTTTTTCACTCTTCTAAGTCAAATGAGTGCAGTGTTCCTACAATATGCTATTGTTTTCCTGGAATTGGGAGCAAGGTTATTAATTATTCACTGTTGTGTTCTCATATCATGGGGCTATGCTTTTCACTGTATTGCCTCATAGATCAAATACTTGGGGCCATGCTACTAGGGCAAATTTCAGCAGGCTAAATCCCAAAGGTGTTTTTTTTTTATGATTATCACAAAAGCAGCCCATTGGGAAGTTTAAAGTTTCCTGAAGAGTAAAAGTGTGGATGCAAAAGGTTAAGATGCTCCCTGTAATGGTGCCACGGCACAAGAAAAGGCTGATAAGTCGGTGGTTTGAAGCCAAGAGTCTCAACAGCTCGGGCGTTTGTTTGGCGCGAGAAAATCCGACACAGCAAGATGCCAAGAAGTTCATCTGGTCTGTTGATTTCAGCGGATTACTGCTATTCCAATCATGTGCCCTGCGTTCATATAAGTGTAGGGGTGGGCGATACCGAGATGTTTCGGTATCGATACCATCCAAATAAATACACCAAAGATTGGGAACCTATGGCTGGCGAGTCATTTATGGCTGTTTTCATGAGTAAATAGAATAGAATATACCTTTATTGTCATGGCTCGGATATAAAATGGATATTATACAATTAGTCATTACATTTATACATACAAAAGCCTATTGTCTCACATGCAAAGATGAGACAATATCCATCCATTATCTGCACCGCTTATCCTCAGTAGGGTCGCGGGGGTGCTAGAGCCAACCGCAGCTATCTTTGGGCAGTGGGCGGGCTTCACCCGGTCCTGGCTGCCAGCCAGTCTCAGGGTACGCAGAGACATACAACCATACACTTCCTCATTCACACCTAGGAACAATTTGGACTGTCCAATTAACCTGACATGAATGTGGAAGGAAACCGGAGTGCTCAAAGGAAACCCACACAAGCACAGGGAGAACATGCACAGGAAGGCTGGTAGCTGGTTTTAAACCCATGGTCATATCAATGTGCCGCTAACGCGCTAACCACTTAGATGAGACAATAGTGATGTACAAAATGCTCGGTCCAGTATATATAAGACACAACTTTAACTGAAGTTTGCAGTCAGGGTGTCACACCAACAGACCCCGTTGTGGCTGTAAATCACTAAATGATCCTATTTTATGGAAGCTCATTTAAAAAAATCCATGTTTGTTCTTAAGACACTTGATGATTGAAAGGCACTGAAATAAACTTTAACCCAAAACAAATTTTAAGTGGCATTAAATACTGATATGGGATACAGGCTCTGGCATTATTATTGTTTCATCGATTTTATCAAATCTTTTAATGTCACACAGTGAAATATAATTAGCTGAAGAATAAGCTTTTGTCTGAAGAGCGGGTTCAGCAGTTTTGTTGAATTGTGTCTTAAAATATATGGCATGGCAATCTCGGAAAAAAATGAAAAAAAAACAAAATATAGTAATAGTAATGTATTTGTATTCAGCCAGTATAAACCCTAAACATGATATATACAAGAAATCATTTGACACTCAAACTCTCAATATTGATAATATAATAGATGTAAAAGAATAGAGTAATAGAGATATTGTAATGTATAATACAAGGTAATTATATAGAATAGTTTAAAAAGAAAGAATATGTAAAAAACAGGATTAGAGTAGAATAGGTCGGAGGAACGTCGTTGGCATAATACTACTATACATAATAACCTAATCATTTCTTGTTGAACATGCGAATAGCGGAAGGATAAAAACTCTCTTTAAGAAATGTAGTCTTGCTTTCATGGCTCTTTGGGTCAAAAAGGTTCCCGATCCCTTAAAAAAAGGGTAGGATCACTGATCAGATATGATACTGACACTTTTTGCTTGGAAATGTCATTATCTAGAAATAATTGAACCTTGCTCCGTTGAGTTACTTTATAATTACAATAAAAACAGTCTGAAATTGTCTGTTTTTGGCATACTTTGACATTATAAAGAGAAATACATAAATACTTGTATTACAACAGTTGTAGAACAAAAGTTGAGAGAGTCAAAGAGAAAAAAAAGCAGCAATGTAGCAAAAATACAAATATAACAAAGCCAACGACTATGATACTTTTCATAATATTTTGAAAATGAAAAGTTCTAATAGTGAAAACAAAACAATACACACCGTTAAAAGTATAAAATAAGAAATACTTCCAACGACAACAACTGTTTCAGAACAAAAATCAAGCGGGTCAAACTAAAAAAAGCAACAATGTCCTGAACAAATGTACAAATACTGTATATTACGAATTCAACAAGACAGGTAAAATACCATATTTTCCGGACGATAAAGAAACACCCAAAAAAAAACACTTTGCTAGGGATTCAAAAGCTGACTTTATAAACAGATGCATTTATAAAACTGGAAATACGGTAAATATATTCGGAAATGCATAACTACATTAAATGCTTCAACATACGGTAGCCATTTATGAAACAATCGATTCTTACAACACACTGACAACATTATTATAGTGATAGGTAAAATGGGAAGACAGTATCTATGGGATACAAGTACTCTCTCACTATCGATAATATTGATATTTGGACTCTTCCTTCCACCCTTACCCATCAGAGGGAGGGAATGAGAAAGTTGCCATGGCCCGCTTTAGTCATCTGAGTTAATCGTTTTAATGCAGGGGTCAGAAACCTATGGCTCTCTTCATGAGTAGATACAGCTCAGTGCGTAGTGTTTGCAAATTCCTTTGTAGCGCTTAATTTCTGGCAAGCTCCATATCGGGTTTGATGCATGCATAGCCAAACCTGCAGTTCGGTTCAGTATATAACAGGCACGGTTTTACTTACAGTTTACGGTCAAGGTGTCACACCAACAGACCCCGTTTTGGCTGTACACCGCTAAAGAATCCTTTTTATGGAAGCTCAATGAATAATATTTTTACCCCCGAGACATTTTATGATAAAAAGCCACACAACAAACTGCAATTACCCACAAGGGCCACCCAAGAACACAGAACAATTTGATTGGGTGAACGGTAGGGGTGGGGGAAGCTCTCACACATGCCCACTGCGTTGCAGGGAAATACATCCATACAGTTTTTTGTGACATATTTAAAAAATAACTGTTTGCACCTTGTTTTGAAACCATTAGTTATGAAAAAAATTAATGTCAAAATGAGCCTCAATAATCATAAGTAACTGTGGGAGGGAGACAAGTTTAAAGTGGTATATTTGTTGATATATAACACAGGCGCTGGCATTTATATTCTATAAATTCGATCAAATCATTCAACGTCGCACAGAAAAATGAAATGCACTGAAAATGTGAAAAGGTTTGGCAGTTTTGCTTTTTGTTTTAAAATATACATTATGGCTCTCTCAAAAAAAATCAAAATACTTAGCTATATGGCTCTATTTTAATGTAACGATCAATATTTTGATTGATGTTCATACTATCCACCCATTTGCCTGATTTCCTCATTCACTTTCAGATTTTCCACATCGGGAGATCAAAAAAGAGGGAAGGAGGATGGCACTTGTAGCTTTTATTTTAGCATAATGACTTGTATAGCTTTTTTTTTAGGTTGCCGCACTTTAACAAGGGTGGCGGTCGTGGAGTAAATGATGTGCATATTCAAAAGCTGAATATTTCATGTTGATTGATCGCAGCGACTTCAACCCACCTGCTCCTCCTCCTGTCCCACTGGAACTGGCATGAGGAGAATTCAGTAATTGAGAGGAGCAGAGCGTGGTCTCCCTTTGCCCGTATATGACAGATGGGACATCATCGCTTCAAAGGAGAGCATTTGGAAACAGGCGGAAGGGGGACAAGAGGCTAAGGGGGTGGGGGGGTCGACTGCGCCACCCTGTACAGGTGACTGAGGTGAATACAACTTAAAGAGCAAACATCAAATTGGTGAAAACAGTACTAAAAGTAGTTGTACGAAACTGGGACCTTTGTTACTCTCTGCTGCCGTCTCCTGGCTTGTGTCATCAATGCAGCCTCAGTCAGCTCATTCATGATGCGCTTGCAAGCAAGTATGCATGACATGACTTCCCATAACTACCTCCTGGCCTCATTCCTCAAACCCAATGTGTTTAGGTTAAACAGCTCTGCTAGAAGTGAGATAAAAGCAGATGTGTGTCGTGGAAAAAGGAGTGTAAGAGCTCTTTGAACTCAGTTGGGCATTGTTAACACATACTTGATGGAAAAATATTTAACTTTTAACTTTTGAGGGAGACCTCAAACAATGCACCCCACCTTTAAAGGGACAGTGTGTTTTATTTAGCACCTTCAAGTATTGGAAAAAACACAATATTGATTTAAATAATAAGCAAAAATACCCAAACTATCATATAAACACGCCTTTTTAAAAATACTCTTAGGTCAAAAAATGTGCATTTATATAGCGATAGTGATCAAATATGACACACTGTCCCTTTAAATGTTTGTTTTTCAAACGTGTGACAGTGTCTACTGGACTAGGCTGGGAAATAAAATGAGAAGAAAAATAGTGCGGTTATTTCAGTGGTTTGAGTCCGTAGTTTGTATTATTCATTGTGCTTTTTTAGCAGCCGTTTTTAGTTGAACTACACAATATACGGACTACTGGTGGTCAAATAATTCACCCTGTACCTTTAAATATTTGTTTTTCAAACGTGTGGCCGTGTCGAACTGGACTACATGCCGCTTGTACGAAAATATTTCCACGTTAACAGGAATCCGAGACCCAAACAGTTGCAAAAACATGTTGAAAGTACTCGGTAAAGACACATTTCATGTTGTCACACGCGTTGTAAAAGCAGAAACTTGACGAAGAGTATTACCTGACTTGGACAGGTGGCGTAAACGGCGAGGATGAATGTTTGAGTGATGAGCGCTGGAAAGAAACGGGCGAAAGTCATGGAGAATGCACGGAAGAGATCCCCCCCTTTAAGCAATAAATGCCAAAATTGCAAAGTCTCTACAGACAATGATGGGGAGAGGCAGACTCCTATCACGTCGTATTTCCGTCGGAAAACAAGAGGTAATGAAATGTTCCAAACCGACTCCTCATCTGGACGCTGACGTGGACGTGGAAGAGACGTGCGCCGTGCGTAAAAATGTGCGACGGCGCGTCCACGGCGCCCCTCTCCATCTAAGCGCGCACACTTCTCTATGAATACATAATGGGCGATTATGCGTGTCACATTTGATGAGGCGATGACTATAAAATCGGACGCTCAATTATATATTTGTAGCAGAAGTAGGCGGAATCGTCCCTGTGTTATTTTGCCCCTAATGGAATTGGTAGCGGCGTGGTTCATTATATTAAATTACAGTGCACGGGGAGAGAGAGGGGGAGAGTAAAAAGAGGGAGAGAGACAAGGATACTTTGATTATGATCGTTGTGATCGTTTTATTTATCTATTTGAAGAAATTATCTTTTTGTAAGATACGTTTACATTTTGCCCTGCGATTGGCTGGCAACCAGTTCAGGGTGTCCCCTGCCCACTGCCCGATGATTGCTGGGATGGGCTCCAGCAACCCCGCGACCCTATTGAGGATAAGCAGTGCAGCTAATGAGATGAGATGAGAGACGTTTGCATTTGGGGCAGCACGGCGACGCAGTGGATAGCGCGTGTGCGGCACAGTTCTAAGGTCTTGGGAACCTCCTCTGTGGGTTCAAATCCAGCTACCGGACTTCCTGTGCGGAGTTTGTATGTCCTCCCTGTGCTTGCGTGGGTTTCCTCCCACATTCCAAAGACATGCATTTCAGGTGCATTGGCCGGTCCAAATTGTTCCTAAGTGTGAATGTGCGAGCGAGATGTCTGTCCCTGTGTGCCCTGCTATTGGCTGGCAACCAGTTCAGGGTGTCCCCTGCCCACTGCCTGATGATTGCTGGGATGGGCTCCAGCACCCCCGCGACCCTACTGAGGATAAGCGGTGCAGCAAATGAGATGAGCAATGAGACGTTTACATTTGACTGATGCAAGGGGTGAAACACGGCAGTTGCATGGGGGTGCACTGTCTCCAGGGTTTGAAGCCCAAAACCGTTTTTTTTCCTAATTTTCTTTCTTTCCTTTTTAACTTGTTTATTTTGTGATTTTTTTCCCCTAGCTTTTTACTTCTTGTTTGTTGTTTTCTTATTGTTTTCTTTTTTTTTCTACTTTCCCTTTTATGATTTTTTTCTTCTTCTAGTTCTCTTTTTTCTTTCTCTTTTTTCCCTGTTTCTTTTTCTCTTTTTTCTTTGATTCTTTTGTTTCTTTTTTTCTTGCTCTATTACTTTTTTCTTAATTTTCTCTTTTTTCCTAATTTTATTTCATTTTTTTAAGGTGAGGTGCGTTGTTTGAGGTGTCCTTAAAAAGTGTTAAGTTAAATATTTTCTCTTTCAAGTATGTGTTAAAAATGTCCAATTGAGTTCAAAAAGTCCTTATGCTTTGTTTTGTGCTGCGCCTATCTGCTTTTATCTTACTTTTAGTGGAGTTGTTTTAGCATTGGGGGGAGTGCTGGGGAGTGACGCTATCGTCCGCGCAGGTTTTTATTTTTTTGTTTTTATTTGTCAGTGTAGCATGGAAATTGTGAGAGTAAGAAAAGGGCTGCTTCTACTAAAGTCTAAACAGCAACCCAAACCGCTAGAAAGAAAAAAAAACCTTTATTTGAGTGTGTTAAGAAATGCACGTACTTGCACACGCATCATGAACAAGCTGGCTAAGGCTGCAATAATGACTTTCATTCAAATCTCGTGCAGCTCCTAGAATGATAGATTTACTTTTGACTGATGGAGGGGTGATGTTTTTTTTCTATTTTTATTATTGGACATGGGCAAAGGAGATTTCAGTTGATGCCAGTTCCTTATTTGGACTCAGTGTTGTTTGTTTATTTGACTTTAGCACCATTGTTGCTATCAGCCAATCATGTTGCTGTTCTTTGATCACCACCTCCTTTAAGGCTGTACTGATTTTTGTACCCTTGAAGATTTAATAAAAAGACGGGGTTTGAAGATGGGCTCTAGGAGGGGATAGAATTCTCTTATTTGAACGATCTTTCCCTGGTACTCCTTGCAAACTCAAAATCCATTGAGATCTTCTCTCCTTGTTTTGGGTGTCTACTGAAGTTTAAACTTATCAAGGGGAAGAGTGAAAAGGAAAAGGTAGAAATGTAATCAGTGTGCCTCAAGAAATCAAATGGGATTACAAAAAAATTAAGGTGGGGGTGCGTCGTTCGAGGTATCCTTAAAACAGTATAATGTTTTCTCTTCAAGGTATCTGTTAACAATGCCTAACTGAGTTTGAAGAGCCCTAATATTTTTTACTCTACTGTACCCATATACTTTACTCTTACTCTTGGAGGGCTATGGGTCTTTGCAAGGGCTCAAAGTAAAATTTTGATTCAGGAAAGGAAGATTTACTATAAATGTTTTTTCCCTATATTGAGATTTAGTGTCTCATAGTATTTAGCAACTGTGCATTTGTAAAAAGAAGAAGCAAAATAACAGTTGAATTCCTTTCCACTAGTTTATTTAACTCAAGGAAACTCACGCAGACTGGAAAGTGATAAAAAATAACATAAAAACACTCATTCAAATGATTGATTTAATGATTTAGGTCTTTCTGCCTTTCATTTTCATTTCTTTTAATAAAAATGCTTACCTTAATATGGGAACTTTTCTGTTGTATTTCATATCCATTATAGAAATGAGCTAAAGATTCTTTAAAGTTGTGCAAATATACCCGGGTGGTATTCATTTTCATTTATTTATACGCATTGCCTTAAACAGCACATCTGTGACATTTATTTAAGTAATATAACATTGCATTGGGTTTCCTTAATGTTCTCTGGTTGATTAGTGGTAGTCAGTAGATGCTTTTGCTGGGCACTGTAACTGATTAAAAAGTTATTGGCGTTGTGTGTTTGTGTTAAGTATGATTGGAAGGTTGAAAAGGTGTGACATCACCATGCATCATGGGGCAAATATCAGATCACCTGAGCTTTCACCTCTACGTGAGGCCTGTTAGCAGTAGAAAACGCAACATTTACTTTTCAAGTGTGAATGCTCGAGTTATATATAATAATCAGCTAAATACTATTCGGCATCACATGCTCAAATAAGTAGATACACTCCACTTCTATTGGATGTCCCTGACATACACCGGTTTGGCTCCCCGTCTCAGGCCCAAGCACCTGTCTGGATAACAATACCTGCGCGAATCCATAATCACGCATTTAAAAATCCCCTCTAATCCGCCAAATGTAGATTTTATGCGTTTCATCCCAGTTTATGCGCTCATTTTCTTGGAAAAGTAGTTCTGCCCTGTTTGAGCATCCACCTTGGAAGATTAACTTACATAAGACCATTGATCTGTGTCTCACCAGTACAATGTTAGCATGTTAAACATTGCCTAATCTGTCTCATGCTACCTGGATTTTCATCTTGGTGAAATAATCCAGACCAAGGCAAATAAGGGCCGAGTCACCTCAGGATCTGTTTAAAAGCTTCTTATCAGAGACCAGCACTCCCACCGTTAAACTAAAAAGGCCAATGATATAGCCTTTGCAGCTCACAAGCTACGGATTTAATCAAAGCAGCTTGGGAAAAAAATAAATGTGATGGTTCAAAAGTATGTCCAGAAACATTGAAAATCCAGGCACTGCTCATAACGTATCATGCCTAAAGACTTTCCGGAAGACATGTTAAAATTTAGTCATTAAATAAAAGCAAACAGCAAATACTCAACGTTGAACCGTTCAATTTTAAAGGATTAAACAACAATGTGGATTTGGATCAGTTTGCAATTGTGAAACTTAAATCTTGGAAATAACTACAATAACAGAAGATTATGAGTCTTTACTTTTCTAGTCATATGATCCTCAAAACTGGAGCACCTAAATTGTGCACACTTCTCTCAAATCATGCTTCTTATACATACGGTCTTTTAGGTAAAACTATATTGCTGTTTCCTTTCTCAGTGACGCTTAGACAACTACAAAAAAATGAAGGACTGTTTGGTAATATCAGTTTGAAAGATAACGCTTCACATTTAGAATCCACATCACAACTAACCTGTTTTTATTAAGCAGTGTAAAAGCCAGTTGTTTGCCCCAAACACTTAAGAATCCATCCATTTTCTGCTCCTCTTATCCTCAGTAGGGTCATGGGTGTGATAAAGCCCAAACCCAGCATTCTTAGGGCAGTGGGCAGCAGACACCCTGAACTGATTGCCAACTAGTCGATGGGCACACAGAGACTAAGGTTCCTCTAGCTTAAGGCAAGGGAAATTCAATCCTTTTGTAAATAAAGTTTCAGACCGAGTAGACAAATAAACTCACAATTAAAAGAAAGAAAACACATATTACATTGTGCCTTGAACATATTAGGCAGCACAACTTTTAGCCATGGCGAAAATCCTTCAATGGACAGCCACCTCTAATTAAATTGACTTTCTCATGGTCCAAAGTTAATGTCTCTGTCCAAGTTTCAATGTGTAAGGTGGGTAGACCTAAGACATGCCTCTGCTCAGTTATTGTGATCACGCCATGTTGCCACCAAAGTATATAGACAATTGATAAATGTTACCAAATATTTTCAGTTCAAACAAATATAAATCGTAATGTGTTAACATTTTTAAGACTTTCGGAATTTGTGTTTAAGGAACCGAGGGGAACCCTGGGAGACAGACAATCCACCCGCTCATTCACACCTAGGGACAACTTTGGTCCGCCAACCAGCCAGCAATGCATGTTTTTGGAATGTGGGAAGAAACCGGAGTGCCTGCAGGAAACCCATGCAGGCAGAGGGTGAACATGCAAACTCTGCATAGGGAGGCAGCGGAAGCTGGAATAAAACCCTGGTCCTTCACACTGTGTGGCTGCGCACTAACCACCCAGCTGCAGTTTCACCCTGTCAAGTGAAATGGAAAAAAAAACAGCAAAGGAAAATCATTCATTTATTTATTTATTTATTACTCAACAGGAAGTGAATCAGAGAACATAAACATATGTATGTTGAAATAAATGAGCTGCAAAGTAGAAAAAGAAAAAGTATAACTGGCATGATATTTTTAATACAACCGAACTAAAGACCAAAACTTCACAAACAGCACATATGAATTCAAATGTAAGTTGTCAAAGACGAAAATTTTAGATTAACCTTTAAAAGGACAGAATCAGGGTCTGAAGGAGATTACACCTTGTTTAAGTGTGTTTACAAGTGAATAATGTTTTATGATTCTAACCGAGGACTTAAAAAAAAAAGCCGTTATTTCTTCTCCATCCTGGCAGCTTTGAACTTGGATACTCGTTTTGGAGGCTGCTGGGGAGACTCCACATCCGGCGCTATTTCCTCCAGTTTGCGCTCCAGAATGGTTGGCAACACTGGGGGACCGATGGTCAGAAGAGGAACAGCCAAGGGCATGGAGTCTTTTTCCACCACAGTGCCTGAGAAGGCCTGGACAACAAAGACAAAAGTAAAACTTCAAGGGTTGTCTGTTGTTTTACTCCCCAACTTTAACAACATTCTAATTTAGTGACGATTTCATTTTCTTCAAATTAAACTCAATCCTACTACTACCCCTTTTCCTCCATTGTTATTCTTACATTAGCAAAGCACGATCATGATTAGAAAAAGATTGCTCTATTTCTCCACAAAGTGTAAAGGGAGGTGGGAAAAAACGAGACAGCCCACTTTCACAAAGTTAGATTGAGAACACCCTAGCTTCTCCCTAGCCAAGGCCCCTTGGCGCTACTAAGCAGCTGAAAGCAATTGTAGGAGGGAATAAACTTAATTATTACAAAGTGAGTTCCTTAAAAAGGCTGAATCCTGCCTACCGTTTTATTTGTCTACACACATTCTTTTTTTTACCAAAAAAAACAAAACAAAAAACAAAGTTTGTGTCCCCGTTATACATGAGGTCTTAGGCAGTATATTACCGTATTTGTGCAAAAAATAATGCTGACCTCAATTGGAAAGATTGGATGCAATGGGAATCGAACCTGAAGCGGTGAGAGCACTGATTCCTAACCACTAAACCATCAGTGATGTAAATGACATTTGAAAAGGCATTCAATTTTATCTCATTATCAGCCTATTTCTATTCACAGTACCAGTGATGAATGTTAGAGAACAGAAAAAAACAGAAGGATGTCATAAGAAATAAAAAATAACCGCAAAAATGACTCTTTAGTGTATCTGATAATGAATCAGACTATAAAGGACATTGAATACGTTGTCAAAAAATGATTTTAATAATGGCCGCACATATCTAACTTGGCACAAGGCTTAGTTTGAGCGAAGAAAGAGGAAAACAACATTTTATACCGATTTTTAATCAAAGATTAGGGGTGCGAGTTATACACAAATAAATTAGAGCTGCAAATATTAGTCTACATTGTTGACAAAAATCGATAATAGAAATAGCCGACAGGGAGATTCATTGGAGACCATGGCGCCACATACGTTTTTCCAACAGAGGGAGGCATCCCTACATGAATATAACCTCTGCTGAGAGCCGTGCATGCACAATGGCATCCGACTTAAGTAGTAAACAGAAATCACGGCGTCAACATTAAAAGACTAATAATTAATGTAATTACAAGAGTAATTGCAAAGCACACCTTGCGTATCACGGCAGTAGATGGGTGACGCACTAAACATTTAAACCCTCAGGTAAGGTATGTGTGCTAAGTAGATTATAAAAAAAATCTGACCGTGTGACAGTTATTTTTTTTGATATTGTTGACTGATCTATTGGTTATGGAAGGGAGGAGATTTTCCTCCTCTGCATGTTCTATTCAACATCTGGGTCGCAAGACTACACAACTAAAAAAAAAAAGAGCTGGAAAGAAGCATTTTTGCTTATTACTATTTATTGCAAATAAAAAAACCCTCAACAATCCTGTAAAATTTGCCAGAAAATCCCAATCCAAGACGTAAATGGGAATGAAAATGGTCTGCATTTATATAGCGGTTTTCAAGTCAATGAAGACCTCGCAAAGCGCTTTACAATGTGCTTCACACACACACACACACACACACACACACACCAATAGCGGCCATGCAAGGCGCCTACCTGCTTATTGGGGGCATTAGGGATTTAGTGTCTTGCCCAAGGACACTTTGACATATAACACTGGGGAGCCGGGAATCGAACCTGCGATCTTTTGATCCCAAGACGAGCGCTCTACCTCCTGAGCTAAAGATAACCAAATACAAGGCTAAAAAAAAAAAAAAGGTACCCAGATAGCTGGCCAAAAAAAAAAAAAACCCTGAACATTATTTGCTCATTCTGTCACGGATGCCATGGAGCCCAATTGGCCCCGCCCATGTGGCGCCGACTGCAGCTTATTGACAGATTGGCTTCCCAATATTTAAATCCTGTCAATCCCGTTGTCAGTCAGTGAATCCCTGTTTTTCAAGGCAAGCTTTTTTTCGACCCAGACTCACGCCTGTCCCGTTTTTTTGCTCCCGTTTGTCTTCCACTAGGACCTGTTTTTATCTCAACCACGTCTGCTCTCCCGTCCCAAATTACAATCCGTTTTTGATCCCAACCACGTCTGCTCTCCCATCCTGGCTTACAACTCGTTTCCGACCCTGACCACATCTTGCTCTCCCAGTCCCAGCTACCGACCAGTTTTCTGCCCCTGACACCACCATCGCTCACTACGGAAGATCCACTTCTGTGTTCGGAGCACAAGCAGAGTACGAGAGCTAACACCGGATCGTGGATGTACCGAAAGTGAATTGAAATATGTTCTTGAACCGTTTGGATAATATGGAGGGATTTGGTCTAAAACAGACGGAGTACAACAAGGAACGTCAAACAATGCAGGAATGCTTTCAGGCATATATTTTTGGTCTGTTGGCATTGTGGTGTGTTTTGGAGTGAATACACAGTTGCACTCACTGGACTCTTGTGAATGTAACGAGACCATGTTTGTGAAGAATCGTTTCATGAGTGGAATTCTACAGCCCTTTTTGGGCGAGTTATGCTGGCTCTATAGTTTCTGGGTATCTTGTTTCAGACTGATGGTGATGTTTCTGTGATCAGGATGATTTAAAACGGTCAGCATATCTTGAATCCCAAGAGTTTAAGCTTTCCAAATAGTGACTGGTGACATCGTGATGACACGTCTTTGCTTATCATCAGTCTGTCGGCCCACCATCACGTTAGGGGTTAATAAGCACGCCAGTTGAATGAAACAGAGTCTAAAACGCTTCTGTAAGATTCAAGTAACATTCAACTCACTACGGTTTGGGGGACATGCATTGTACATTTTATACCCGTATATTTTGCTGTAAAGCAGAGCTCGAGCGTTATGCCGGACTGTGCCTGACAAACCTTTGAAATGTAATGCATGCAGTCCAAAGAAAAAACTTCAGTTTTAAAACTGTTTTATTTCAAACTGCTGAAAATCGTTAAGTACTTTTGTAATAGACTTTGATCACTGAATGTACTTAAAAGAATAATTGTTTTACATTTTGTTATTTACTGTTGCTAATGTGCCTATTCTTGGTTTATGGGGATTTAAATGTTTACTCAATCTCAATTTATTATTAATTCATTTTTTCAAAAAATGGACAGAGATTTATTTATGTATTTATATCTCTACTGACCGAGCACTGTGCCTAACTGGTTTTACATTTAGTGCATTTTTATTTAGTTTTTTCCTCAAATTACACATTATGTTCAAAAAGATGTATTTTTCATTGTACCCATTTTGCATGTGTTTTTATCATTTGAGACAAATCAACTTGATGCTTAATTTAAGAAAAAAAAAATCTTATTGTTCGACAAACCATTTCAATAGTCGTGCCAAGTAGACTATTTTTCTAGTGAGTTGAAGCCCTAGAATAAATATAGTAAGTTATTTTAGTCCTGCATTTATCATGGCTACTACAAAATAGTAATTCACCTCAAATTGTCCCATGGCACGTGATGGTATTCCTTTGGAGCCATCTTCCTCCGTGAGACTATCACTGTTGTCACTGGGTGTGCTCTCATCATGGCTGAAACATCGGCCCATAATGCAACGCTCGTCCAGGTCGGCTGCGCTGCCCTCGCTCGTGTCACTGCACATGCTGTTCTCGCGACTGCGCGACTTGAGAATGGACTTCTTGGGTATGCGCTCCCCGTCCTTCACGTCCACAAACAACCTGATGATAAGGTTGCCCTTACATTAACTCAAAATGAGCCAGAGAATTGTGCTAAATGTCATATACAGTGGTACCTCCTCTTACAAGCTCCGTTTGTTCCAGGATCTTGCTTGTAGATTGATTTGCTTGTGTAACAAGAGAATATTCCGAATATAAAATAATTAAAAACTACTCCAGTTCTGCCAAAAGCATCTAAAGGTACCCCAAAAGCTAATAAACACAACTTTCTGTTCACTAAAAACACATTCAAAATGTATTTTAACATGAAAATTTAGTGATAAGATAATTAAAGTGATATTAACAACATGAAATAAGAGTTGTGTGTGAATGATGTGGTGGAAGGGAGGTGCACCAAAAGGAGTCATGGAGATATCATACCCGTATTTTTTTGCTTTTTTTTTTATAATTTCAAATTGTGTACGGCATAAAACAAGAAAAAAAGACTGATCTTGTCTTGCCCATTTCAGCTATAATAACCATGATCGTCTCAGCCACTGTTAGAAGGCAACATCATTGTAGATACCTAATTACCTAAATACCTAATGAAAATAAAGCTGGCAAGATTATTTTATTAACAGGGTTCCCCGAGAATTTTGCCATTCGAGTCTTAGACTTTTTAAGACATTTTCAAGACCACATCCAATGAAATTTAAGACCAGTCTCGCACACAGACGGAAGCCGAGTCATGAGGGATGCCATCGCCCGTCGCCATACGGCCGCAACGGCCCTGTGCCCAAGTAGCGCGTAAGGTATTGCGTACCTGGTGACTGAGGGTCAGTTTGCAAGGGTGGCACCAAGGCAGGACTGGCCTCTGACTCAGCCGGGGCCATGCCTTGGCTAAGGGTGTGAATGAGGTGGCCATTAGAAAGACTTCCTGAGGGCCCGGGACGGGTTAGAACCACATGCCACCACGGTAGAGGGGACGGTCACGAATTTAAGACTTTTTCAAGATTTTAAGAGTTGTTAATGAACGTTTACACAGGCAGAATTAGAGTCTTTTTAGAAGGAGATGGCATCATGTTTTGGCTCTTTCCCTAGACGGCCCAGTCACTGGTATCAGACGACAATATCATCGTTGATTGCTAATATAGTCGCCTGTTGGTGCCGCGTGGTGTTTTTAAGGTTTATTATTATTACTTAATAAGGAGGATTTGCAATTGCTTATAAGGAGATCAATTGGCAGAAGTTGACAGGTAGGAGATAAAGGGACTGTTGATGATAATGATCGACAAACCAGTTGAATGAAACAGAGTGTAAAACGCTGTAAAAAAAAAAAAAAACAATCAAATTGGGGAGTCTCCTCAACATTTTCTTCTTCATCCATAGGCCGTCTTCCTTTGTATAGCGAGAAACCTTTTTATTGCAAATAAAACTCGTATATGGACGTTTTTTGTGTTTTGAGAATTTGGTATAAGGGGTACCACTGTATTTTACATTCCAGACATGCTGGTCCTACCTGTAGATGTCTGCAGGAGTGTGGATTTTGTGAACTTCGTGATGAGAATGTCCATTTTGATGTCCGTTTTTCTTTTTCCGCTTTGAATGTTCCTTCAGTTCTTTTCGTTCACTAAACTTTAAGGTGGTGTTTTTACTGGTGTTGATCCTCACCTTAAGAAAAGCAGTATTTGAATTTAGCTTAGGAACGAATTTCCAAAACGCTGGTCTGGTAATTACACCGACCTTCTTGGGCTCAACCGTGTGGGAGAAATAAATAGTCGGCAGATTGCAGTGCTCCTCCTCGTCTTCGATTGTTTCGCCACTAGGAGGTGCTTTACTCTTGGTTTTCTGAGGAAGCTCAACCACTGGAGAAGAGTCTTTTTCGTTGTGCTCCTCTGATGAAGAGGAAGAGGTTTCCTCGCCGCCAACGCCCGCATTATCTGACAACCTAAGGAAACAAACTCCAATTAAAAAAAGAGAAGAGAATACAGTATTGTTCATGAATTGATAGGTGCGCTAACGTACCTGTCGCGTTCATTTTCCAGCTCCTCGAGCTTCTCAAGTTCATCCAATCGAGCCCACAAGTCCTCCACGGTAACAGAGCTCTTTTCTCTTAATTTTTGTTGAGCCTCCTCAACATTTTCTTCTTCTAAATCCAGCACAGTTTCCAATTTGGGCTTTGAATTTGGCCTGTGAGCCAGTCTACGCGTCCCTGAATGAATACAAGTTTTTACAAATCTGAATGGTATGACACTTTGCATAGAATCCCCATCAACGTGCTGGAAACTAAAGCAATACCTTTGGTGACATTGCCCTCATTTTTTCCAACCGCCTCTCTGATGTCCACGTAGTCCCCTTTTTCCTTAAACACAGGCAAAATCTGTAAACACATTGCCATTTTGAAGGATTTTGGTTTTCACTTGTAAAGCAACATACATGGACGATGTTTTCCAAGTCCTTTACCATCCCCACTCTCGTTTCAAAATTTTTCACAGTCTTGGACAGACCAAATAGTTCATTCTTGACATCTGCAACAAGATATCAGGTTCCGGTCAATGTGAGCAAGTGTTGCACCTTAACACAGCAGTGGGGGCAGAAAATTTTAACTCAAAATTGTACTGGATGACATATTTCACACATTCAATGCCAGAATTTCCCTCAAATGGGAAGTGCGTGTGCCAGTCAATTTTTGCCAGTTCTGCAGGTATTTAGGCATTGAACATATCAAAAGCAAGCTTGAAACCCTATCTTTCATTAAAAAAAAAGTATATTTCTCACTTTTATCGTTTAGTAAACAACAGTTGTTCTGCTGTTTTTCTTGAAAATGCTTGTTTCCAAAATAAAACTTTTGAGAAAAACTGCTTTTAGTTGAAGGAAGCATTTCAAGCAGAAATTCGGTAAGTCTGGTTCTTTTTTTGAATTATTTGTGATACCTCCAGTATTTAAACGATGCTTTCTATAAATACAAGGGTACTTTGCTTTAAAAATAACATTTCATTGCAAGAACACTGAACTTGTGCAAGAACCTTTCAGTCACTGTTTCCGTTAAAGTGATCACATAATTTGCGTAGCCCAAGCGATCTCACACGTGCCCAAACGATGATGAAGGGACTTAGTTGTCCTTTTTTTAAAGGATAAAGCTTTGAAGCGTTAACTGTCCGTACTTTATCTTCGCTATCTCACCACATTGCTTCACTGCACCTACTCGCCATATGGACTGCCTACACACTTTCATACATACTGTGTCATACAATGGACACAGGAAGCAAAACGAGGCATTGATCTGATCAATGCCATTCCTGCCATTTAGAGGTGAATTCTCATATTAAAATAATTCCCAGAGGTTTGATACTAATTGAATGGGTTAAAGGTGGTGGATGGAATTTTGAACTTTGTTACTCTTTAGTGCCATCTCCTGTCTTAAAGTCATGATTTCCGCCTCGGTTAGCTTATACAGTATTCACGTTTTAGTATATGCATTCTAGACATGCTCTCATAAAATATTCTTTTTTTCCATCTTTTGGGGTTTGGTGTATTTTAAACAGGCCTCTTCTTATATTTAACATTTTCTTGTTACACTAAAAAAAATGCGATGACAAGCAGAAAGTCACTCCCCTAACAGCAGATAGGCGCAGTGAAAAACATATTTAAGGAAACTTTTTCAACTCAGTTTGCCATTGTTAACAAACTAAATAAAAAAAAAAAATCTACTTTAAACTTTAAAAAGAAGTCTTAAACGATGCACCCCTCCTTTAAAATGCTCTGCAAGTAGCGGTGGGAAATTATGACACTAAACAGTACAAAATATCCTTTGGCCCGAATACCACTCCGGATCATTAAATCTTCACAACAATTAAGCCCTTTTACAAAATGCAAGCAGAGAGCCCTTGTTTCCATGGTAATGAGAAGCCCCTTCAGTGAGTGCATCAAGTGGAAGTGAGAAAAGGTCAAACACAGAAGGCCTGACAAGTCCATCGCTGTCTGACACATTTCAGCTCGCTATGTTTGCATTACAGCACTTAACTCTGTAATAGGGGGCCAGCCAAGGGCATGAGATTTTTTTGGGGGGGCTAACAGCAGATTGGGGAATAGGCTGCAGCAGGACATTTCTGCCCCACGAAACATATTCAAAGAAAAATGTGGCCCCGTTCCATTTAACGTTCTAAATAAGTGGCCCAAAGACGACCAACATTTATCATTTCTATTTCACTTTACTTCTCCAAAAACACTGTCAAAAGGTTTGTGGTAAGAACATGGGATACATCACACAAGCTTCAAGTACAAGAAAAAAAATACACACTGTCCTGCACCCCTCAAAATGAAGCAACATTATACAAAGTAACATTTTTTTTTTTTAAAAAAAAGAGTAGCAACTTCAAATAAAAATGTATTTGTATCATTTATTAGGTTTCGCAAGGAGCGTGAGCTTTATCTAAATGCTTTCAAAAATAATTGTACATAGCAATCAGGTAACTATATCAGAAACTCAAAGCGTTAAACACAACAATTAAACCTTGGCCCCTATCTATTGCCATTCCTTACTTGTCAACTTCAGCCAATTGTTAAAGTTTTTTGTGATTGTAGTTTCCTTAATTAGGCGATACCAAACACAACGTGGCACCTATTTAATCGTAGCAAAACAGACTACCGTAAGTTCCAGACAATAGAGCGCACCTGATAATAAGCCAGACCCACCACATTTTAAGAGGAAAACCGATTTTGTACTTACACAAGCTGCACCTGTATATAAGCCGCATGCGCCCACATTAAAAAATGTAACACAAACACAAAATTAACCCAAACCCGACTTTATGTCCCGCGATTGAAACTGAATGTCCTTCATTAAAGTACACAGTCCAAAAATCACAGCCGGCAAAATGAACGGAAAATGATACCGGTACTTAAGGTTTGATGCAGACCTGCGGAGTCCGGGTCCCGTTGAAGGTAATCCAAGGAAAAAAGTGTATATTTCCAAAGGTAAGGGTGGGAAAAATATATATCCACTATTTTCCGCCGCGTCCACAAACACGTCTCACCTTTACTCCACTTCTCGTCAGCCCCCGTCTTTTTCGCCCTTTCTTTTTGATTCGCCCGTGCAAAACATAACAGAATAAGTCTCTAAAATAAATTACATTACAAAAATATACAGATGTATATACATATTATACATGGTTCCACATATTTACAAAGAAAGACGGTACACCAAGAGAGTTTTCAAAGCTTTAATAATAATAATATAACTTTCATCCCAAACGGTGCCTGACAGGGCAGTTAATGGTAGCAACACGCTCGCAACACAGTAAACGGGTCTGTTAAAAAAAACATACCGTACTTGTAAAAATCACGGTAAACCGTCCTCATGTTCCTCCTTAGAATTGAATCCATCAAAATCGTCTTCCTCAGTGTCGGAAAGAAACTTTGTCATATAGACGTCGTCCCACACTCCCATCCACTCCTGATTCTGTGCCCTCCTCTCCGTCACGCAGCAGACTGGCTTTTCGGAACCCGTTGCTGAAGGTGGATTTTTTTATGTGCCTTTCTTTTTGAATTTTGCATGATGAGGGTATGTTAACGCTAATTTAATTTGTGCACAGGCCAAGAAGTTGCAGTCTTCTTCGGCGCATATATTCTACCGGTCTAAATCTTACCTTTTGTACTCTAGCGCCGCTGACTGCCGTTAGAAAAGTTACATAAATTGGCCGCATCACTGAATAAGCCGCAGGATTGAATGTTTGGGAAAAAAGTAGCGGCTTATAGTCCGGAATTTACGGTACATTGAATTTAAACAAACATAATTTGTGTTTTTTAGTCCTTTCCCCACTTGGAATAAATTTAGTGCTGCTCATTATATGTAGCAGTGCAGGATTTTGCAAGATTTTTCTACAAGTGGTCTACTCTATTACTTAAACTATCACACTTTAGTTTAATTTGCAACAAAAATGTCAGGGCATCAGTTACCATTGGCCTCAGTATGTACTTTCCTCACATGACTGAAAACTCCCACACTGTTGCCATTAGTATGGAAAGCAGAGAAGAACTTTATATATCTCTATCAATGGAGAGCAATCTCTCCTAAATATACTTTTTAAATAAAATATGTGATACAATGAAATTGTGAATGAATTTGATTGCTGTTAAAAGTGTCAATAAATTGTTCAAACCCCAAAGACTATTAATACTGCAACAGTATTAACAATCTATGATGACTATGTCGTCTGCTACCACTGACTGAGACGATCTGGAGTACAGCCAAAATAGACAAAAAGACAAGATCAGTATAATAAAAAAAAAAATTTTTCTGTCTAAAAATGGTTATACATAAGTTGAAATGATCAAACGACGCTGAAAATACGGGGAAAGGTATAAATTGACCGGTATGCCATTCATATAAAATATGGGAAATAGGCTAAACAAAGAATGGAGGACAGCCACCAATAATTCACCTCAACGTTTGCCGTAAATTTACTCGACTGTAAAATTGATGTAACAGCGCCCTCTGCTGGGTACATGATGGAATATATTTAAACATAACCCTGTCAATGTTATTTTATCAGGGCCGCCTTCCAAAAAATCTAACAGTATAAAAAAATGAGACTTACACTTCATCCTGTGCTCAACAATTTTCTCAGCTTGCTTAGTCGAGCACTTTGCAAACCAGTTGTCACCCAGCAGTACAGTAATTTCATTAGAGTGCACCAGTTTACCAGGCATGAAAGCCATCGGTCCAAACGGCACCTGAACACAACACAGGGAAAGACAAAATTTTAAGAGACACAAATACAAAAGCTATATGGTTCATTAGTGGGGGAAGCTGAAAAGCAATCTCCAACAGACCAACCGCAGAAATAAGGCGATGAAGCCCACGTTGGAGGAAAGACAAGCAGTGGATCATCGAGCAAAGAACAAGTAGGAGAAGCGGTTACCATTCGGCTAAAATCAGTAACGGTAGAAGACTAAATGACAATTGAAAATTTCCAAGGAGGTCCGTCTTGGGGGCTTTTGTTTAATGAAACTCATTTTACCATCCGGTTCAGGACAACGGTAGAGCAGAAACTTCCAACGGAATATAATGAAAAGTTGGGCATCTTCAGCTACTACTGCAGCTTACTGTTAGGTTCACGTTTCCAACATTTATAATAAAACGCTCTGCAATATAGGACAAAGAGAATCGGTTATTTATAATTAGTTACTTTATTAATCATCATATTGAGAGCCGCCGAGATTCTGCTGTTAGACATCTTTTTCGCTCGCTCTGGCCTGCTTGCTGCGCTCTGGCTCGGCTCGGCTCTGGCTCTGAGGATCTCCTCGAAAAACCTCCCTTCTAATATTCAGTTTTTGCCTTTGCTACGTAGAGTTGATTAGTCTTCTTTCGAAGGCCTGCTTTCCATCCAAATGATGACAGGTGACCTTGGTCCTGGGAAACTCCTTTTTCCCCAGGCTCTTTGGTGAAGAACAATCTTGAGTTATGGGATGCCAGGTCAGGATGTATTTCGTTGGTATGTGAGAACAAAAACACAGTCTGTACATAAAAAAACAACTCATGGCCCTGGAGTTTAGTTTACGGGCTGAGAACTCTTCAAAATGGCTGAGAACACATATAACATATTAAATGTCAACTGTAGGATAAATACAACTCCATCACTTACACAGCACCAAAAACACATCCAGCCCTGCCACATCACTAATAGACGAGGTGCCGCTCACTTCCGACATTCTGGTGAGTCACACGGTGAAGAAGAGGACAAGCACCCTAGCACCACAGGGTCTGAAAAATCTCCTTTTACTGTTGTTCCTCGCTTGTTCCCTGTTCCTCCAGATTTTGTGCGTACGGCAGGGCAAGAGCTCACGTTAAAGTCGACACATTCTGCAGTCAAGTTTGATTATTATAGATACCAAATGTTGCTTATAAATGGCATACGCTTTGTTTTGTGCGTACGTAGTATTTTATGAATGAAGCCTCAGATGCGGAATAAAACTTGCTGTCGATAGTCTAAAAAAGGACAACTTATCATGGGTCAGCTTTAGTAATCAGGTGAGGTAGTTGTTACCAGAGTGCAGTGTTACTACTATTTTGGCAAAAGGTGGAAAAATAGCAGCACCCGGAGATCCAATAGATTTCGCTGTTTAATATGTGGACAAATGGATGCTTACAAATATGTTTTATCCAAATTGAAATGTTGTACTCACCCCACACTTTGATGTGTTACAACCAGAAATGGGTAGTAACGATAATAGTTACTCTGTTACATTTACTTGAGTACGTTTAAGGGCATTTTTTTTACTTGAAGTAGTATTTTTAAATCACTATACTTTTTACTTTGATTTGATTATAATTGTGAAGAACAAACTGTACTCTTACTCTGCTACACTAGGCTACATTGAACCCATTACACAAATCCCCTCCACCTAAGTAAGCGTTTGTCTGTCTCTGCTAAGGCGCATTTATTTTCTCAGAGAACTAATTTCTCTAATTTAGATTTAACCAGTGACCCAAACAATTACCAGCCGGCACATGTAAGCATCCAATGAGGGTTCACCCAGACAAACTGAGTACAGAGACTTGTACTTCATTGATGATTGAATGGTTGTTGTTTTAAAAAAAAAAAAACAATGTATAAGACATTGCTCCAGTTACTCAGCATTTCTAGTGATTTTTTTCACCAAGTAAATTTACTCAAGTAATAATTTTGAAAAATACTTTTTACTTCTACTTGAGTCATTTTATTCTAAAGTGAGTAATTTTTGGCAACTTTACCAACCACTGGTTACCTTTCGAAATTATTTTCAAGAGTAGTTCTAAGACATTAGGCAGACTTTTAACCCCCATTGTCATTACTTGAGGAGACATAGAAATCAATATTGATTCAAATTAGGTAACACTGGAAACCAAAAAACTTTGGATTATTAATTAATCAAGTAAGTTACACTTTACAAGATGAAGACTTACCATGATATCATAAGACAACCTATCTGGGAGCGTTTTGAGGCGTTCTTTCAGGGCTTGATAATCACCAGAGACCTTTTCCCTGCAGAATCGTTAGACAAAAACAGTGAGGCAACATCTGAGACAAAATAATAATCATGTATAGTTTTCCTGTGTGCCCTGTGTAAGTAACTTAAATTGACAGGAAAAAAAAATTGCTTTTGAGTGCCAATACTTTTAAAGATTACTTTCCAATTAAAAGCAAACATGAAGGAAAAACACTACTGTGCTTTGGCTACATGATGCTGAGAGATAAGCAATGCATTTTTAAAAATTGTATTATATACATTTGTGTTCAAAGAAATTCAACCCACACAATGGACAAGTGTGTTTGACATTTATCTATCCATCATTATATGCAACTCTTATCCTAAGTAGGGTCTTCCCAGCTATCTTCGGGCTGTGGGCAGGAGACACCCTGAACAGGTTGCCAGCCAGTTGTAGGACATGTTTTTGCCAATTGGACATTTATTTTTCATCTTTTTCATAATCATTATCAGGTATGTTTAAGATAATTCTTCTGTTGGAAGGTCCAATGTCTCCCAAGCCTCAGCTTTGTCACTGACTTCATCACATTTGCTACCAAGACCACTTGCTAGTGAATTGAGTTCGTAATACATATACAGTATATTTTAGTATACCGGTACTAGAAGAAGAAGAAGAAAAACAACTCATGAATATGACAAGTTAGTATTCACGGGAGCGATGAGATCAAACTATCCCATAACCATAGTGTTTTTTCTCAACATAGTTTTCCACATACTGGAGTCGACTCTTCATCCTTGGAGGCCATTGGTATGCAGTGTTTGTGTAGCTGCTAGGAATAAAACTTGAATACCCTCCTTTGGCATGTCCTGTCTCAGTTCCTTAGAATTTTCTTGCCTCAGGTATCACACAGCAGTGGCAGAAAGTAACCTCTTACTACCAAGCCCGGGTAGCATTTCCTCTGTGCCTTTAACTTCAGACTCCCAGACTATGTTACCAATTGGGTCTTTGGAAAGGTATAACCTCTTTGCTATCTTTTTGTATCCATATACTTTCTTATGAAATTCCCCATTTTGCAAATATGCATTAACAACCTAGAAGAGCCATGTGTTAAAGTGCTGTTAAATCTGCTTAAAATGATAGGAGTATCAGACTGCTGCAAAGCTACAAGTGCATGGCCGTTCCTTTTAAATTTTTACTTGGAACAAAGAGAAACTGACCAGAGATGCAGCCATCTACAACTGAAGTGCGAGAGTCTGTCCATAGGACATCAATCAGTCGTACACTGCAAAAAACTGTCCTTTATGGAAGAGTGGCAAGAAAAAAGCAATTTGTCAAAGATAACCATGAAAGAAGTTTGTCACAAGCCACCTGGGACACCAAACAATGGGTCAGATGAAATGAAAATGAATCTTTTTGGCCACCCACGGTGCAAAACGTTGTTTGGCATAAAACAGCACATCAACCTAAATACACCATCTTCACTGTTAAACGTGGCGGTGGCAGTTTCAATTTTTGGCCTGCTTTTCTTCAGCAAGGACAGGAAAAATGGTCCACACTGATGGGAAAATAAATAGAGTCAAACACAGAACCATTCTGGAATTAATTATGTTAGACTTTGCAAAAGACCTGCAACTGGGAAAAAATGTATAATACAACAAGACAATAATTCAAAACCAAGCCAAATCTATAATGTTGACAAATCAACAAATGACAAAGTCAATGTGCAGACCAGAATCTAATCAAGAATCTGTGGGCAGAACTGAAGACGGCTGTTCATAAATGCTCTCCTCTTCCATCCTCATTGAACTCAAGTGGTTTTGCAAGGATTTCAGTCTCTCGATGTGCAAACTATTAGGGACGTACCGCTTGCGCTGTACTTAAAGTAAAAGATGGCGTACAATCAATGCAAGAGGCACAGTACTATTGCACGCCACGGTTACATTTTTATTTGTTAAATATGTATAAAATGTGCAGTTTCTTTCACAATTTTGTCCTACTTGTTGTAAATTTACGTTACATCTGAACTTTGAGATAAGGCGAAAGGTTGAAAAATATGCAAAATACTGTAAATACAAAAAAGTTATCATAATATAATCACTTATTTTTGATCCGATCAGAAGTAAAAAGGTTGTATTGGGATGCTTCTGAAATAAAAATTACCAATTTATTACATTTGTGATACTCACCAATGTTGAATCCGACGTTGACAGCCCTGTACCACCTGTTATCATTGGGACAAAATATATTACAAAAAAACATAAGGGCAAACGTTGAATTTTAAATATGGATCTAGATAATTACAATTTTTTACGACTAACCTTGTTGGCTTCTGTGGAACGTCAACATTTTTTAACTAGAAGTACAGTATACCGGTACATTTTATAATGAGGACAGAAGTGTTAAAAGTTGATGTACATCCTTATACACAGCAAAATGATCACATTTTGGCTTTTAATGGATGTGATATTGGTTATAACTCATTTGACATCAAAGGTAAATGGCACGCATTGCACTTATGTGATAGTGCCAAATGTGGTGCAATAAGGAAGAAAATGAGAAAAATTCAGCTTTTTACCAAAACGCCAATATTTGATTATTGTAATGTTTGTTCCGGGGGGAAAATCCTATTGTTTGAATTACATAGCTGTCAATTCATGCGTTTTCCCCATTTTTTAGACGTTTTTTGATCAGTCCAAATTGTGTATTGCGTACAATTTTTTTGCAGGGGAATTTAAAGAAAAAATCTTATCTCTAAGGGAGAACCCAGCCACCATGTGGGGGAAACTCATTTCGGCCACTTGTATCGTGTTCTACGGTCATGACCCAAAGTTCATGACCATAGGTGAGGGTAGGAACGTAGATCGACCGATAGATCGAGAGCTTTGCCTATCGGCTCGGCTCCCTCTTCACCACGACGGACCGATACAGGGTCCGAATGACGGCAGACGCTGCACTGACAAAAAAATGGTGGAGGAGTTCAAGTATCTTGGGGTCTTGTTCACGAGTGAGGGTAAAAAAAAAAAAACTTGTTTACCCAAATTATCTTTGTTTGATTTTACATAGTCTGTCTTGCTGTGAGAAATATGTGCCACGTTGTGTTTGTAATGTTTATTATCGCTCATTAAGGAGAACTGCAATCACTAATAGGGGGAGCAATTGGCTGAGATTGACAGGTATGCTCATAGAATGTGATGACATTAAAAACACAAGCTTACCCCAAAATACAATAATTTATTGTGAATGATTAAGTGTATATAGCAGAAAAAGGGCAGCTACACGTATATGAATATATTTCAGATTACTAGTCCTGTAATTATATGAAAATAAAATACACAAATGTGATTGATAACTTTTTCCACAACTTTAAAAAGACTACTTTTAAAAAAAATTTAAGTATTTTAACACAATAGGGCCCTCATCAATAAGCGCAGCGCAATTTGATCTTTATCTTAAAGATGTCTTCCCTGCAAGAAAAAAACATGGAATAGTTGAATCAATTAAAAACTTCGGCTTAAGATTACTCCATTTGGGCACATGTTTATGAATATTATGATTGTATTGGTCAACTGTAGGTGGTTGATGCTGTTTTTTTGTGCAAGCCTAAATGAATAAATTATGTTTCAGGGTAACATTACCTATCTTTTTTGTATATCAATCTGTTTTTTGAATTTTCCAAATACCATACTTTTTGTTTTTGATAGAGTTTATGAGTTTGTTTTTATCAAACCATTGTTTTACTTAATTAACTTTTATGGTCATTTCTGCCTATAATTCCTGTACCTGAGACATGAAATGAAATGATCTGCATTTATATAGCGCTTTTCAAGTCAATGACTTCCCAAAGCGCTTTACATTGTGCTTCACATTTCCCAATAGCGGCCGTGATCTGTGCAGCCATGTAAGGCGCTGAGCTGTTTATTGGGGGTAATTGGGGGTTCAATGTCTTACCCAAGGACACTTCGACATGTAACACGGACAAGCAGGGATTCGAACTGGGATCCCTTAATCCTAAAACGATCGCTCTACCTCCTGAGCTACTGCCGCCCCGAGACAAATAATCTTGTGTATTTTTCTATTTCGATGACACTTAAGTCATGTATACACAATAAAAACCATAAAGGTCCTAACTCAGACCCTTGAAGGACTTCACAGCTAATGCACATAAGACTTGAATAGCTATCACCGATCTGTACGTTTTGAGATCTATGAGTTTACCCAGAGATACAATTCATGTACTTCCATATCGCTGTAGCTTTTGAAGTAGTATTTTGTGATATATTTTGTCAAATTTATTATTTCCTTAAATCTATGGAATACAGCAGACATAAAGCTGGTTGTTTTTTTTTCAAATTTGTTTTTTTTACATTTTCTCCAAGATCAATTAGTGCCAGAGTCGTAGAATGTTTTTCTTGCTGTAAATTAAAAAAAATGTTTATTTGTTAAAAGGGGATATTATAGGTTTATTCTGTGACTTACTTTAAATACAAAGAAATGTTGGCAGATGTTGACAGGTATGGAATTACAGAAACCACTCCCTGCTTTGCGTTTCAGTTTACGCTGGTTTATTGCTTTGCAGATTTTAAATTAACTTGTCTTTATTGTCATTGATAAACATATCATGCATTGTGTTCTGAGACAGCCCACAGCAAATGCTACTACGGGGGCAGGTTAGAGGGGGCTTTGTGTGTTGGGTGGGCATGACCGTGAGACGACAGCGATTGATGTCAGTCAAACAGTTGGGGCTGGTGCACATTTGTCCATCCACGCAGAAAAAAAAACGCAAATGTGCGGATACAGCTAGCTTTTAGCGGCTCGTTATATTGAAAAGAAATTCATCAATAAAATCGGACTCTACAGAAAGTCAAAAGAGCGCAAAGAAGAGAGAAGGAAATAGCGACGCCACAGGTCTGGCCTGCTGTGGCTAGGCTATGGAACAATTCTCACAAGCTACCCTTGCGGAGCCTGTATCTCGCCAACACCAGATCCATTTCCCATGAAACGAATGGCCAGGAGATAAACATCGTGGGAAACCGCTACAGTCGGAACCGTTATATTTTAATCATCACAGATATTTGGATCAATCCGAGAAGCTCTCATGCTCTGTAAATTGCTTTCTTGCTCTAAAAGGAGAAGCCCTCCAATTCTGTTGTACTTTTGTATGATGACAATAAAGACCAATCATTCAACTGCAATTCTGTTTTACTTGTAGATAAATAGATATTTTGTTCCAGACGTATAGTTAAGTCAAGTCTATTTGTATAGCCCGTAATCACGTATACTCAGTAAAGACGTCACCTTGAAGTAAGTTTGACTCCTGGGAGCTTTTTACAAAGGTGCAACGCTACTTTGCAATTTTTCCACTTTTCGCGAGGGGTCCTGGTCCCCACTACTGCGATAATCGATGTATTCCTGTAGTGCGTATTTGAGAGGGGGCGTGTTAAACAGATTTGCAGCGAACTCGCTCATTTTCGTTTTATTGCAAAACACGCCAAAAATAATACTCACCGCCAAATTTGGACATGATTGTTTACTTGAACTACGAATAGAAAACAAACTTCTTTTTTTCAGCTAGACAAACGACCAAATTACGTTGTTATATGAGAGGAAGCTTCTGGAAGGTTATGAAACGTCACGCGTCCAAGTTTGAAGAACTTGGAACACTGGTTTATCAAGAATTCTATTTTATTGAACAATCGTACAAAAGCTGACCCACTCGTGGTCCAAAAACATGCGTGTGGTCCACCACGTGGTCTGCATAGTTGCTCCACACGACGCCCCCTTTCAAATCCAGCCTCTGTTCTTTTGTGTCAGCGTTACTGGTTACCTTTTGGTGTTCCTCGCGGAGTCTGGTAACTCCAACGGGGTCCTCCATGTTGATTTTACTGGTTTCGACCTTAATCATTCCAAGGGCAGAGGAAGGGTTTGTGTGTATTTCTGATGAGCTAGAATCAAAGCTCAAGGGTTGTTTTGAGTCCTAAAGAAGTGTTTATGAATAGAGCAAAAGCTTCTCCTCGGACCCACTTTCGAAGTCATCAACGACACAGCAATATATATCCCCGCTTTCAGAAGCAATAGCATCTCACACTCTCATTTCAGGATCCCTGCATTACTCCTCCCAAAACAGCACAAACGTTTTGAAAAGATGTCCAGGGGGAAATGTTGCTTCCTCTTCGACTGCGCACTAAGTACTGCTATTACACTGATAGAGAATCTAGCAAAACATCCGTTTTCATTCGTGAGTTTTTTTCAAAATAAGATATTGTTACCCTGAACAAATAACCAAATTTTAATTTCTCTCAAACTATTCGCACACTATGATAAAAAACAAATTTAAAATTAAATTATCGTACATACATAGCATTCAAGCGCATTACATTGTGCAGCACCGTGTTGCTAAATTCAAGTTTGTCTTATTTTGAAGAAATATGCAGTTTCCTGTCATGCTAGGTCATTTTAAAGCACAGCTGAGCCCATTAAAGAGTACCGGTGCATTGTGGGAAAGTTGATTCTGGGTTTTGATGTGAACGTGCAACGATAATTTTTTTGTCAAATCCTCGCGCTGTAGCTTGAAGCAGTACAATGTTCAATGAAAATTAAAGACTCAATAATAAAACTAGCATAAATAATCTCTCTCTCTCTCCCCCTCTCTCTCCCCCGATCTCTCCCCCTCCTCTCTCTTTCCCTCTCGCCCTCTCTCTCTCATCTCATCTCATCTCATTAGCTGCACCGCTTATCCTCAGTAGGGTCTTGGGGGGTGCTGGAGTCCATCCCAACAATTATCGGGCAGTGGGCAGGGGACACCCCGAACTGGTTACCAGCCAATCGCTGGGCACACAGGGACAGACAACTCGCTCGCTCATACCTAGGGACAATTTGGACCGGCCAATACACCTGAAATGCATGTCTTTGGAATGTGGGAGGAAACCGGAGTGCCCGGAGGAAACCCACGCAAGCACGGGGAAAACATACAAACTCTGCACTGGAAGTCCAGTAGCTGGATTTGAACCCACACAGGAGGTTCCCAAGACCTTAGAACTGTGCCGCAGACGCGTTAACCACTGCGCCGCCGTGCTCTCTCTCTCTCTCTCTCTCTCTCTCTCTCTCTCTCTCTCTCTCTCTCTCTCTCTCTCTCTCTCTCTCTCTCTCTCTCTCTCTCTCTCTCTCTCTCTCTCTCTCTCCCTCTCTTTCTCTCTCTCTCTCTCTCTCTATATATATCAAATCGTTTACAGTACTTATTTTATTCTTAAAAACAAGCTGTTTCATAATCATCTTTTGAAAACACCTAAACTATTTAGGAACAAAACAATACAATAATAGTACCTTTTTTAATTGACTTTCATTATTAACACCGTTTCAAATTTAAGATCTTGCTGTTACTGTTCCTATTATCCTACCTGTTTCACAAAAAAAGAGATGCCTTGTGTCAATCTTTTCTCGATGAATGTCTTAAATGGGGTGTTTGCTGGTATGTTTTACGTCGAAGCTCACAATAGTAATATTATAACATCACAATTGACTTTGTGACAGTCACAGGTCATTTTAACATGCTCTCTTCTTTGAAAATAGCTCAAATTCATGAATCATTTTGTGATTACGTGGTTTGGGCTGTTTTTTGTACTTTGGCAAAAAAAATTTTTTTAGAAATTCTTAAATTGTGTTGTCAAATTTTTGGAGCATGATGGCCAATAATTATAAACATTATTGCAAGGTATTAATCCTATTGGACATGTACTTTTTTTCCTACATTACTTTGAAGAGACGTCGAGGACGTAGAAAAAAACGTCTAACGAAATAAAAGGTGTCCGCAGGAGATGTGTCGTTCGCGAACAAAATTGTTCTAGAAGCCGACTCTCGGAAGTGATCAAAAGAGCCGTTGTGTGCCAAAAATGTCCTGCTTTCGAGAATTGTTCCTGCTAGCAGGGGGGCGCACCGGGTGGGTTTATTCAAGTAGAATACAATTTATTCATGTGTTACGTCTCGTTTGATGATGACAAGAAATCAGAAACAATCGTCTCCTATTATGTCTGTTGATAATTTGACAGTTCATTTCTGTGTAATAAGCTTTGTGGTAGAGCACATATAATTTTCAATACCAGTGATATTGGGGAAAAAGGGCAAAATAAACATGCTACTTGCTCAAATGTACATTATCGTTCTATTGCATTCCCAACAGATGAGCGAAGAAATGGCTTTAGTGACAAATTCACTATTACATTCCTCAAAAGCGAGATAAAAGTGAGATAAGAAGTGGTTTTATGGTATCAGTGACATAGCACGAACAGCGTGTACGCGTTACTTAGGTGGGCGGGGCTTATTTCGGCAAAACACTGGCTCCCCACCAAACAAGAGTCTGTTCCCTTGTTACTGGTTAATATGTATGTTGTTTTTTTTCAGGTACTGTATTCTGTGTTGTTGACTTAAAATTTGTTGTATCCGTTTTTTACTTTATATCTATTATGTTGACCTGTAAATATCTTAATATATGTTTCTTGTGTTTATCAGGGATCATATTTCACAATTACCTTTTTTTTTTACTTCTGTCTCAATTTTTTCCTTTTTAGATTTTTTTCTGCTTTTTTTCTTTTTTTCCCGACCTTTTTTACTTCTTTTGTCTCCCTTTCCCTTTCAGTCCCATTCCCCCTACCTTTTAACCTAGTTTCCCTTTTTACTTCTTTTTTTACTCTCTCGTTTCATTTATTTAAATTTGATTATCTCTTCTTTTGCCCCTCCTAGCTTTTTGCTTTTTTTTGCTTTTTTCTTTTGTTTTTCATCTTCATTTGTTTCTTTTTTCATTTTATTCTGTTCTTCTTTTTTTGCTTTAATCCAATCCCTTCCCTCTTTTTAAAATAATTTTGTGCCTAATGTTACATAACAATTTTAATCTATGGATTAAAACAACCAAAATAATCTGTAAAACCATTTGGTAGCCTAAAGTGCCAACTCTTTATAGAGAGCGGAGTCATTGCAAAACATTCATGACATGTGACCATCCATTTCCGCCTCTCCTCGCTACACTGCGAAACTTCCCCGCAATAACAGCATCACACAGCCATTTATTTCATTGCATGGAACGTTCCAACAATATTGATGACGAACTGCCAATACAACAAGGTAAAGTCTGCATTTTGCTTGGCAAATCTTATTCAAGCATGGCACGCAATTTGATATGGATTTCTAAAAATTTAAATTGTTACTACATACTTGCCATGTTGTTACCAGGTTATTTATTGTAAATATGGATGAATTGAGGCAGCACGGCAGCACAGTGGGTAGCGTGTGTGCCCTAAACCATACACCCTACACCCTACAGTGTACACCCTACACCCTACATCCTACATCCTGCACCCTACACCCTACACCCTACAACCTACACCCTACACCCTACACCCTTCACCCTAAACCCTAAATCCTAGCCCTAGCCCTAACAAACGCAGGTAAAACAAGAAAAGCTCCAATTTACTGAATGGCCAGTGCAAAAACTTACTTTCCCAAGGGCCTCAGATTTAGGGGAGCATGGGAAAGAAAGATTGCTCCCTAACCCTAACCCTAACCCTAAAATGGCAGCAAAAATTGATTTACAAACAACAACTTATCCTAACCTAACCCTAACCCTAACCATCTGTAAAGCCATTTGAACATTTATGACCGAAAGAATCCGTGAAGCCATTTGGGAGCTGAAAGAGCCAAGTCTTTTTAGTCATTGCTAAACATTCATGACACGTGACTATCCACTTCCGCCTCCCTTGCTACACTTCGAAACTGTCCCGTAATAACAGCATCACTCAGCCATTTATTTCATTGCATAAAACGATTCCAAAATTATTGATGACGAACTGCCGATACAAGAAGGTATAGTACAATTTTAGATTCTGGATTTTGCTTAGTAAATCTCAAGTGCGTCCTGGTTGTGCACCACAAATACAGAACAATTTATTTCACTCGTAAACCGGTGCCAACCTCATACCTTTCAACCTCAGCCGATTGTTGCACTTTTTAATGACTACAATTCCCCTTAGTAAGCAATAATAAATCTGACAAACACAACGTGGCACCTATTTACTCGCGGCACAACCGATTATATAGAGCAGGGGTCTCCAACTTTTTGTTACTGAATACTGCAAAGGGCACCCAATTTGATATGCATTTCTAAAATAACACCTTAAGTTGTTACTAAATTGTTACAATTTTATAACCAGGTTAAATATAGTAAGTATGGATAAATAGACTCAGCCAACCACTAAAAACATTCCTTTTACTAAAAAATTACAATCATCCAGCACTGGTGAGCTATTTTCAGAATAGGTGCAGCTTTTCTTAGGAGGCACACTGGTGCCTACGGGCACCACGTTTGAGACCTCCCTTCATACATTATCTGCACCGCTTATCCTCAGTAGGGTCGCGGGGATGCTGGAGCCCATTGCAGCTGTCCTCTGGCAGTGGGCAGGAGACACCCTGAACAGGTTGACGTAGGAGAGCTTTTTTTGTAGAATTAAAGCAAAGATAATATTTGTAAACAAGTTTATTTTACTTACGACTTTCAGCATTCTTTTCCCAATGTAAAGTTCGTATTGCTAAGCCTGAATATAGCAGTGCAGGATTACATAGAGTTCATCCGTTCTACGGATTGTCTTACTATGTAACTGAGACAATTTTTTTGGGGGGGGGGTTTGGGGTTTTTAAGGGTTATTGATCTATCTTCGTTATTCATTATCCATTATCCGTTATCGGTCAGTTCTTAATACGCTACAAAGCCTAGGAGCCGGGACACTTACTCTCAGCCAAAAGGCCAAGCTAAGGTCCTAGCCCTATAGCCTTGCTGCGATCATTGCAAATGCACCGTTCCCGGAGGTACTGCAATACCGGGCCGGTGCTCAAGCAAATTCAACCCAAGTACTCCAAGGATTTTTCAAACTCTCTTCCATCCATCCATTATCTGCACCACTTATCCTCAGTAGGGTCGCGGGGGTGCCGGAACCCAGCCCAACTATCTTCGGGCAGTGGGCAGGGTACACCCTGTACTGGTTGCCAGCCAGTCGCAAACTAGTCACGACAATAGCCTTGAATAAGATAAAGCAGGGGTAGGGAACCTATGGCTCGGGAGCCATATATGGCTCTTATCATGAGTACATATGGCTCCGAAATAAAATGTAACTATTGCACATCTCTCTGTAGCGTTCCAAAGTCAAGTGATTTCATCCCGAAGTTCGATAAGAAACCATTTAAACTGATACGCTGGCAAACGACTTTGATTGGGTAAGCAGTACAGGTGGGTGGATCCCTGCACACAGCGCAAGGCACTTCCTTCTCTCTCGCTCGTTCAGTGCAGTCTACACCGAAAGTGAATATGATGATATGCTTATCGTTTGCAGTAAGTGAGATAAAGGCTTAGAGGCATAAAGGCTCAAATATGATGAAAATGCTCGATTAAAAAAAAAATTACACAAAACGAAAATGTAAACAACACAGCCCTGGATATACTACACTGCCTAGAAGTGATTGATGTTTGATGTTTAAAAAAAAAATGTAGGTTCACAGGTATGGTATTCCGTGTTTGGAATATAATATTGTGAACGTGCTTAATTGCTGTTGAGATTGTCATGATTGTTTTCTGTTTTTAGTGTCAATAAATTTGTTCAAACCACAGACCAAAAATAATCGACTTTGGCCTGGACGGATCTATTGACACTAACAAAGATGTTATATAATGAAATTGTGAATATGCTTGATTGCTATTAAGATTTTCGAGAAGGGTTGTTCAAACCTCACATTGTGCTTGCTGTTAAAAAAGTCATATTGAAATATAATATTGTGAATGTGCTTAATTGCTGTTGAGATTGTCATGATTGTTTTCTGTTATTAGTGTCAATAAATTTGTTCAAACCAAAAAAAAAATTCCGTGTTTTGATATTGTTGTTTTTTTCTTTTTATTAGGTCAAATCTTCATTGCATCCCTTTTTCACAGGGAGGAGCACAAAAACCTTTATATTCTGACAACAAGGTAATGTTTTATTTTGTAACCACTCTTGTGTTTTTTACTCCGTCTGTTTAAAGATTTCATTCTTAAGTTGTATAGTTCAGGAGAAAGTATAATATTTAGAAATGAGTGTAATAATATTAGCAGTGACGTGCAGTCAGGGGAGGCATAATGGGAATAAAAGATTAGAAATATATGAAGTGGTTGTCTTTATTCAGTCTTCTTTCTCATTTCATTCAACAATTCTTGGATTTTCTTTTTTTAAAAATCGCTGATTTTGTTAGATCATATTATGAATATTATTAATACAATTAGTATGTAATGTATTACTGTGCTTAGAGGATGCAAATGCAGAGTGAGGCACGCAATTCTCTTGCCTCATGACAGAGGTCCATGGTTAGAACAAAAATTCCGATTGCCTTATGGCCTAAAAAATATAATTAGTTAAAGTATTAGCAAGGTAACAGCAAGTCAAGCCATTTTGTATTTTCTGTGTCTTTCCATGGCCTTTTTTTTCATAATGGAGGACCTGTCTATTCCCCTCTTTTATTCAAAAGAGAGCAGCGCATGTACTTCATTTATAAGTTATGCTTGGACAAGATTTTTTTTCGTTGCTACAGTTTATATATTTCTTTCTTGCTCTGCCAAACAAATTAAAAAGAAAGACTTAAAGCCCCAATGTACTGTATAATATTTGGCCACCAGATGTCAGTTTTTTGTCTGTTGCGAGCGAGGGCCTGTGCCACAGAGCAAAGCGTAGCAGTAGGATGCCAGACAAACACGGTGGGGACCTAATGGTAACTGAACTGAATTTATATAGCGCTTTACCAGTCTCTGAGGACCTTCAAAGCACTTTACACTATACTTCACACTTTACCTATTCACACACAAGCTCACACACCAATAGCGGAGTCAGACATATCGGAGGCAATTAGGGGTTCAGTGTATTGCCCGAGGAACCTTTGATAATACAATTTGAAGTGCAAAAGAAATACAAATTTCCTATGATTTTTTTAATAAAATTAACATCAATAATCGACCAATTAATCGATTATTATATTAATCGTTAGTTTGCAGCCCTAGAACATTAAATTTAAAAAATAACAATAGTAAGATGACAGCTCATGTATTCTTGCCTTGTATTCAGATCTATGTTTTTTTTTTAAATTGAAAAATGTTTTTGGGCTACTAAGAGACACTAAATATTACTCACTGTCCCTTTAGGTCAATTTATTTGTAAATCTGACTGGTTCTTACCAGACACAAACATTATCCCACATGACTGAAGTTTATATGTTATATTTTATTTAACAAAGATTTCGATATGTCATTTCCTCAACTTGGTTTTCAAACTTTTAGAATTAATGTTTTGCCGTTTGAATTGATGTTCTCCGACTGGGAAACGACACAAAAAGCAACAAAAACACTGGAGAATTTGTACGAGGATCTTTGTGTTTGATTAATTTGGATGTAGTCACAAAACTGATTTTATTTATTGCTCACTAGTATAAGTAGTATTTCTGTTATATAATTTTTCTGTCCATGATGCAAGTAAAATAATATATTAGATCCCTGTTTTCCTGTGACCTTTAGTTTTGTTGTATTACTGTAGTAGGATTTTTGTAGTGTTTTTGTTGTATTTTGCATCATTAATTGTAGTATTTTATTAGTGTTCTTGTTGTATTTCTATGGTAGTAAATTTTTGTATCATAGTATTCCTCTAGTTGCATTTTTCTCCTTTCAAAATAAAGGAAAAATATTTATTAATATAATAGTTATATACACTATATTTGATATTTAGTTTTGTAGTTGTTTTCTAGTATTTCCGAAGTATTTTTATCAAATTTCTATCGTAGGATTTTGGTATTATTGCTGTCGTAGGACCTTTGTAGTATTGCTGTTAGTATTTTTGAATTATACTCAAGTTGAATTTTTGTAGTGTTTCCGTAGTAGGATTTATGTACCAGTAATATTTTTTGTAGTAGGATTTTTGTATTCCTGTAATATTTTTAAGGTCTTACAGTGGTTGTGTGTGTTTTTATTAGCAATCCTTTAATATTCCTTTAGTATTCCTTTCAGATTGAAAATGAATATAAATTAGGTCCCTGTTTTTAAGCACTAATAATAATGTTTAGTTTTTAGTATTTTTGGGGGGAGCAAACCACTGCCCCAAAACACGGTCTGGAGAGGAAGGGGTACCGCTAGGCTCCACTTGTCCAAGACACAACACAAAAAGTGATGCCCCTATGACCTTAGAGGTTAAGGGGTCCCTTTTTGAGTACAAAATTTGACAATATACAATGAGAAACTCAAACTGCCTGTTCCATGGCGTTAAATTTGATCCTCAAATGATCAAATAAGAAAGAAGTAGGTCCATTTATATGTAAAGCTGACTGTGCCTCACCAGACACAAACCCGACAGCACGTCACTGAGTTTATGGAATTTCTGAACATTATTGTTATCGATGAATATAAATATGATGGCCTACTTAATACTTTAGTACACAGATAAGTTTGTGAGCAGCACATTATGGTAATGCCTTTCTTTTGCTTTCATAATGCAGAGAATGTGTCATCGGCTTGAAGATATTATGAAGCTGTGCTGTGAGTTGTCTGTTGATAAACAGATCCAAACCACTGTCAAAGGTTCTGGTAAAGGTGCAGCAACGGCTGGGGGCCTGGCCTTTGCAGGAGGATTGGTTGGGGGTCCTCTTGGTATTGCAGTGGGTATGCATTGAACACATTCTTCTTAAAATGTCATGTACCACAATCCTACTATATTGACTTTCTTTAGGCGGTGCTGTTGGAGGCCTTCTTGGATGCTGGCTGACCAGCGGTCAATTCAAACCCCTTCCTCAAGTCATCATGGAGCTTGATCCTTGTCAGCAAGAGAAGTTGTATGCAGATCTGGTTTCCATCCTTGGAGATATTCAGTGGACAGACATGGCACAGCTCACTGCTCTGGTTATGAGCAATTCTAGTTTGAAGCAGCAACTCACAGCAGCTCTTCTTGGCTTTGTTACCAAGGAGCTACACGCAAATGTTCATTATGTGGATTAGTGTACGTAAATTCCACAGGGTTTATACCTGACTGTTTAATCCAGTGGCTCTCAACTGGTCTGAATTAAGGAGCCACCATTAAATTTCGCCAATTTATCAAATGAAAGGATTGTGAGCTTTAAAACAGAGATATTATAATATATTCACGTTTTTTTTTCTCCCCCCCCCCAAAAAAAAAATGACCAGCAAAACTTCAATTACCAATGTATACTGGCCTATAAACGTATATCACATATAAGCGACCCCCTAAAACTGCTTTTCAACTGCCACATACTAAAATAACTCAATGAAACATAAACAGAGAACATTATTATGTAGATAATAAAAGTCAATATACTAGTAAAAAGCTTTTCAAACCATTTACTGTACTTTGACTTGATTGTTGTTTCACTTTTCCTTCCCCTTATCACTTACTTTCTTGGGCCCAGTATTTTGGGCATAACAAGGAAATAAACCCAACAGATTCACAGTAAAATGAGATGTGATCCCTGTCAAACACAATTAGGACAGTGCAGATTGACTCAACGGCAAAAAGAGATGGAGCAAGGCATCATCGCCATCTACTGTAAAGAGCGTAATTGACCTTTTTTTCTTTATAGCAATTATTATTGCCCAGGTAAAGGCCCGCAACCCACTGAAAATGTCAGTGAGACATTTTTGGACCAGACCCACCAATTAGAAACATTAGTTTAATCAGTACATGGTTTTGAGTGTACGCACATGGACAGTATTACATTTTTGGAACCTCAGTAATCAACCCTGATTTATTTTGATGCTTGGACTGTATTTTAATTCATTTGATTGCTATTGCCTTATTTAAATATTTATTTTTCGGGGGAGACACGACGAGTCAATACCAAATGTATCTACTGTGAAGTAGTTTGGGTGTGTTTTATGGGCACATTATACTTAATTGTAAATATATCACTAACAAAACCTTGTCAATTTTTTATATTTTATCTTCCCATTAAACATATAAAGTACTTATAAATCAAGAATATTTTTTCCTTAATGATTGAATGTTCTGAAGAATTTGAGGTCTCATCTCTTAATAAATGTTTTCTTTCCTGCAGTAGTTAGGTTTTTTTAAAAAGTAATTTAAATTGTCCTGCACCTTCGATACAGGGTTTGTCCACGTTTTACGTGGCCAAATTCAAGCTCACTTTTTAAGGACTTTCCATTTCTCCAGTGCCATTAAATGAAAAATATCAAGTTATTCGGTGGTTATTTTCAGAGCCACAAATACATCTGTGATTTGCAAAAATTAATCATGCGTGTGCATTTATCAAGACATGATTTTTGGATCTTGAATAAACCACGAATATATCTGTTTTGGAAAGAAATCTCTCCCCATGAGTGTTGGGTAAAAATGTAATATGTAGCTTAGTCCATAGTTGATTCGCAATCCTTGCACTAATACATATTTCCTAGTGCCGTGTGTAGGTGTAGTATGCATGTGTCCTCTATGGCGTTACCCATAGGGTGCGATGACGCTTTAGGAGAAAAATGCCATACAGACTAATGCCACCTGCAATTAATTAATTACAAATGTAGAAACGGCTATATACAAGGTAGTGCAATAAAATCAATATTCGTAAGAGCTTGATTTTGAATGCACTTGTAAGAGTTGGTTTATCTTCTTGATTATCCTTCTAGTCATTCAAGTTTGCTTAGAACATTTATAATTTACCCACTTTTTGTTGTTATCAAGTGTTCATTGTAACCACTTCAGTGGTGGTAGTGGTTGGCCAGCAAGGACTTATTTTTTTTACAAGATTCTTACAGGTGCTTGAAATCCTGTTTTCAAGGTTTGAAATCTGCTTGGAATTTGAGGCATGTGCTTGTAACTACTTGAAATTGTTGCCATGTTCTCAAGTCTGCTTAAAAATGACACTGCATTCTGGTGGCTTTACCATTGCATTTCTTCCCTCATGATTAATGACAGCTGGTATTAGTATATATACAGTATTTTCCTGTAAAGCGTCATCATACACGCAACGCTACATCTAAAAATAGGGGACTATGAAATGTGAATCAGTGCAAGGATTATGTATAAATTATGATCATTTGTTATGAGCCATACAAAAATTTAGGGTAGCTTTACTCAGTGGCAAATTGTAATGGAAAGGACTTTCTGCACCTGAAAATATAAATTACCCTTTCTTTTTTAATATTTATACCCAACACCTATATGGTGAGAGAATTGTCTCAAAATATTTGTTTACACATGTATTGTTCAGATCCACAAGTTTATTTGCAATTGACTCAAGATCTGAAAATCATGACTTCATAAATGCACATTCTATGTTCCAAAATCACACGAAAATTGCAAATATATTTGTGGCTCTGCAAAATACGATTTACATTAGATTTCTCTTTTTTATTGGTACTGGATTAATTGTGAAATTGGCTTTGACAACAGTGATTAAATGAATATACACTTAATATATGAACATATTTTTTATTGATAACAGAGCATTCTCTTCACCACATTACACAGAGCCATCTTTCAAACATAACATAATAGGAGATAGATGGTAAAATCTTATCTCAATATTTACCCAACCACTACTAAGTCGTCACCTTGAAATTCGTAATAAGGAACCTCCAGGTTAAGAGGAGCGGGCCCTTTTCGAATTCTTCCAGAAGCATCATAGTGGGATCCGTGGCAAGGACAGTAGTAACCTCCGTAGTCACCGGCATTAGAAATAGGAACACATCCAAGGTGGGTGCACACACCAAGGACGATAACCCAGCTGGGGTTGAGCACTCTATCCTTGTCGTGCTGAGGATCACGGAGCTCCGCAACATTCACAGCTTCCTCTGCAGCAATTTCCTTCTCAGTGCGATGGCGGACAAACAGAGGTTTCCCTCTCCACTTGAAGGTCATGTTTTTCCCTTCTGGTATATCACTCAGCTTGATCTCAATTTTAGACAAGGCCAGGACATCAGCTGAGGCGCTCATGGAGGACACAAACTGGCTCACTGCTGTTTTGGCAGCATAGATGCCAACTACGGTAGTGGCCCCTGTGAGCAGGTAGGAGAAAGCCTTCCTTGTCTCGCTGCTTTCCTGCGAGGACTTGCCCGGGTCAATGACTTCAGGGCGACGGTAATCTGTGAAGTCGGGGATTTTGATGTCGGTGTGGGCGAGCCGGATTCCTCCAGGAGCTAAAAAAAATCAGGAAAATTATAGTCATGCCATGAGAAATTGGTCTAAAGCACATGCGAATGTAATTGAAGAAAAAAAACGGATAAAATCGAAACTAACACTGGATCTTGCAGACTTTTAATCAAAAGATCAAGTTTAGTTGAGTGACCTTTTCAAGGTATATTGTGCAATACTTGACCACTAAGTAGCACTGAATTATCTAATGCAAACAAAAACAAGTGCCAAATGAGCACAGAAAAACATGGCAGCAACTAGTAGGTATGGATTCTGCTATGCAAAAGAAATACAAATTGCTCGGCAAATTAATACTTATTAAAAAAAAAAAGACATTTCATATATTTTTACCCATCATTCAAGTACATTTGTTTTAACTTAACGATTAGGAGGCCCTAAATATTACACACTGTCACTGTAAGGAAACTCAAACAGGGAGAGTGTTTTATTAGGCTTCTCAGATATATATAGAAGATTTGAGTGGACTTAAGGTTGCTGTGACCTGTCCTTGCTTTTGTGTTGTACTATCTAAAAACACTCTTGCACACATTATCCAGTTTGAACCAATTAAGACCATTGGGCCTCACATTATACAATCGTTTGACTAATATTTTCAACAGTCTGTGACTAGTCAACTATTAAGATAATCACTAGTTGCATCTTGATATAAGACATGGCACTATTCAAGATAAGACAGACTTCTTACGTGACCTGCTGAAAAGGCTCCACAATCTTTCTAGGATCCAGTAAATAGATACAAGAGTCTCCTGGATCTCATTTTGAATTTAGCAAGCGTTAAGGATAAAAAGAACCAAGCTGAGGTTCAGGCAGAACCTTAAAATCGTGTGCACTGCAAAACATTCAATGCCCCATAACTAACAAACGACGAGTTAAAGTATGTTCTTAGAACAATTCGACAATACAACTTTTCATGGTATAAATGAGTAGTAGACTACCGAAACATGAAAATCACAAGGACTTTTGTTAGGGGTGTATATATTTAGGGTGTACTGGCAACTTCTGTTAGTTTATTTTAATTCTAGGTTGTGGCGCTTATACCAAAACAGCAGCAGAACGCAAACATCAGGGAAGGTCGAAGACATTACGGTGATAAGCATGTATTTTCTTGTTTTGTATAGTTTGTTTAGGGAGAGAGGTACTCTTAATGAGATCGACCTTGAATATAATGTATTAATCGTTTTTTTTTTAATTAATCTCCGTTTCGACTATCGCAAATAACCAGACCCATATCACATTTTGGCTATGCCCGCGATTATACATGACGATACGTGCCCTACAACAAACGACCTAAGCACATTATATTGAGTTCAAAGAAAATGAAGCACAAATGAATGATATAACAAAAACACACTTCCGGTTCAACTTTCCGTTTCAATCTGAGCGTCGGTAACGTTAGGATTGCTTGATATTGTTAGCTTGGCACAAAGGTAGGCCTCAAGATTCTTACCCGCAAAAGCGACCAATTCTTTGCCTCCAGTTAACGCCACACATTTCAAAGAATGTGTTGTACCCCGCAAAACTGGGGCAAGAGCCCCAAGACGACAAGCAAATGTCATCATTTTCGCACGAATAAATATTTCTCCACCCCGTAACAGGGGACACGACCTTGCGTGAAGGAATCTCGTGTGTCCCTTGCTCGACTGAAAAAATATCCCAGCGGAAGGTTCCGCCTGAAGGCATTACCTACTAACGTCCAATTCCCCATGCCCTCTCTGTAAACTACCACAATATACCTGAAAAAAAATGTCACTTGGTTTTGATTTTTTCCCCAAATGCATATTGCATCAAAAAGCATTTTAAAACGAACACAATTTGAAACAGGCACATCTGCGGACAGCATTCCTTGTGATGTAAACAAGGGCCCTCTCAATAAAATGGAAGTGTGAGATAAATAATGGTAACATGAGCGACAATCGAACGGAAAATGAAATTTCCAAAGCGAAAGTGTTTTCTTCTTATCATTTTTGCCTACGTTGCGTTTTCGTTATACGCGGCGTACAATGTGTTTTTTAGCAATAAAGTCATATCCCGCGTTCACAGGGTGGATAAGAAAGAATCGAGACCATCTGGTATGGTTTCTCTAACAAAAGCAATCGAATTTTAGTTGCCTAAATGTGTTAAATTGAATTACATTGAATGAAATAAAACTGTTTGGCTTGCAGGGGGTGTTCGAGATGGTGGCGCTGCTCCATTCATTGGGGAGTGGAATCCGTGGGAGGATGAACAGGTGGAATACAACTCAGCATTGAATAAGAAGAGAGAGGCTTTCAAACAACATATGGCACAAATCGAAAAGAACAAACCCAAAAGATACAAGGTTCAAATTTGGGGTAAAGCAGCCATAGGTGAGTCCTGACGTTATTTGCCCTCACCCTTCAATACTAAGGCGCCAGTGCTAAGCACAATATTTGCATCTTTTATTTATATCCAGAATGATTATTGTTATCAGATTTATTGTTACTGTTATTTTTAGGATATTGTTACTCCTGTGATTGTTGTTATTATTATTTCATGGTGTTTCAAAAGTCTTGGGCCATGGGCGTAACTAGCCCCTTTTGGAGGGACCTCGAGCACCCCCTTTTGCAACTAAAGCACCCCCCAAAAATATATAATAGTGGTACCTCTACTTACTAATGTCTCTACTTACGTAAGTTTCAGGTTAAGAAGTACCTGAACGGGAAAATATTGCCTGTAGTTACGAAGGCGTTTTCAGGATACGGAATCAAAAGTACGCGCTGTTGTTAGCTGCTCCAGGAGTTTTTCCCTAACGTAAACAAACTGGCTGCGTGTATCCCAGCATGCTCTTCGTGTCATCGTCATAGTTCAGAGTTCAGAGACGAGGAGGAGGAAGAATTCTCGCAAGATGACATGGTGGAGGACGTACCCATCTAGCCTACATTAAAGACATCCTTGCAAAATTCCACGAAGTCTCGGAATTTGTGGGAAAGAATCATCCAGAAAAAGTGTTTACAAGAAGGAATATCGCTCATAATGATGTGTGCCTCGATGCGTTTCCGACGGCTTGTCAAAAGCCGGCACAAGCAGACGTTATTTGATCAGTTTTTCAGGAAACGCCAGGCAGAAAGGTAAATTAATATTTTAATTATTTCCTTTATTCTTTGTTTTTCTAAATGATCTGCTTCTCGTTTTATATTTATTAGAATAGAATATACCTTTATTGTCATTGTTACAAAATGGGTTGAACATATTGTGACAACGAAATTGGACGTGGCACTCCAGGTTCACATTTAACAGTGCGGTAATCAAATTTTAACATGTATTTGTTTTATGTCCTGATGCTCTTTTATGAATTATCAAAAAAATATATATCATACTGTACTTTTGTGGGGCTTGGAATGGATTAGCGCGTTTACGTTCAAAATGCGTCTCTACTTGGGAAGTTTTCAGGTTACGAAACTACTCCGAAAACGATTTAGGCTTGTAAGTAGAGGTACTACTGTATTTTTGAAAATCAATTTTCCACAATAAAGGGCAGGGTTGCCTTAAACACGATTAAAAATGGCATGATAAAATAATTTTTAAAAAGGCAAAACAAAACTCATGGAAAGTAATGTTTCATTGTACGTGTCTTGTTTGATCTGCGCCTGCGCGAGCCTGATGTGTATGTTGAGTCTGCGTAAAATAGGAAATAAACAAACAGTAAAGATCCCAGAAATTTAACATTTTTTTCTTTATCCATATTTTTAAAACTATTCTGATGTTTATTAAAAGATCAAAAAAATACAAATGTAAACAGTGCAGTGTCACAAATACTTCACTGTCTTGAAATGGTTCAGACCAATTTGATTCCTAGCACCGCCCTTGCCCCCCTTCCTCTCCTCTTTGGCTTGGCTACTGTCACTTGCGGCATATGGGTGGAGTCTGTGGCGCCCCGATGTATTGCGGTGAGAGAATGTTATACATTGGTTTTGTTGAACAACTATTTTACCACCTGGTACCATGATTTTGTCATGTCAACAGATATTAGTCAAGTTATTGACAGGTATGCAACCCTCTAGGTCATCTTAATCTTAATGTGAATTTCCCTATGAGGTTGAATAAAGTGTCTGTTTGTCTGTGTCTATATATCTAATCACAGTTTAATCCACAAAGTTTAGGGTGGAATTTTAAATTGAGAATTGAATGCATCTTTGTCTAATAAATTCTATGCTTTTTCTTCTGTATATGTGTGTGTGTACTCCAATAGAAATAAATGAGTAAAAACTAAGCATGGCGTAATGCTTGTTTTTCTGCTAACCACAAAGTGTAATGTCTTGTTTACAAATGGAAAGTGACACTCCTCAACAGTGTTTAATGATCCTAAATCACTTTAAGACAAATTCAAAAAGTTTTTTTTACCCAGTCAAACACTCTGGGAGTCTGCGTGCTCTGCACCCCCAAAGCTCTAAACCTAAAATCGCCCCTGACTAGGGCATATTTTGATATTCAATATCTCGGTAACAATTCAAGATATGAAAACACGTGGTGAAATCAGATAGCTTGTAGTCTAAATTTTTACATCAAATGTTCGATGTGAGCACCATTGGTCACACAACAGTGTACACACACATTATGCTGATTGACAAACTCAGCTTCTGTTATTTATACCTTCATCCCATCCACGTCTCTTGGAATTGGGGGCGTATGGGCCAATTCTTTCACAAATACCCACAAAAACAGAGAGATCTGGAAACTTCAGTGGCCAGGACATGAGAAGTGATCATTATGCCCAGACCATTCAATCCATCTGTCTGACAGTGTTGAGTTCAGAAACTGTCTTGCCCTGAGGCTCCAGTGTGGTAGTGTGGATGAGCTGAAGGCACGAATATCAGAAGCCATTGCAACCACTGACAATTCAATGCTGTGACGCGTTTAGCAAGAATTTAACTGTTAACTCTACATTTAACATTTTTGAACATGTAAAAACTAAGATAACAAGCTTTCTGAATTTACTAGATGTGTTTTTTTATTCTTAATAGTTTCAGAGATATTCAATGTCAAAATGTGCCCAAGTGTTTCAGAACACCCGGTACATATAATTATTATTTTCTTAGTTACTATTGCATACAACCTCAGCCAATTGCTCCAGTTCATTATGATTGCACTTTCTCATATCAAGCAATAGATAGATAGATAGATAGATAGATAGATAGATGCAGCACATACCTCCTCACAGCAAGACATATTATGTAAAATTAAAAACCAACATAATTTGTGTAAACAACTTTATTTCATTTACCAAATTAACAACACAAACTATTATTTCAGCATCGATCTTAGTTCATTCCTCACTTGCAGTAAATTTTGTGTTGCGTACTATACGTAGCAGGATATATATTAAAAAAAAGCCTTCTACAAAAATTGTTATGAGGAGTACACGATTTTAAAGGATCAAAACATGTATAAGATACCGGTAAAACATAGATATTGACAGGTTTGTTATTACCATATTTTCCCTGACCAGGACTTTATCTTTGGGAACATGTAATGGAGGGACCGCTAAATCCAACTGACAAGATTGCACAATGGAGAGAGGGTGAGCTCCAATCAAGCAAAACTGATTTCAGGTAATAATTCTCCAATATATTTTTTCCCCCTTCAAAACATAATAGAATTATAACTTTCAATACATTTTTCCCCAACATTTTTAGTTTTTACACAGGGCCTGCTGTAATCCAGGGTCATGTCCCGATGGATATGAACAGCCTGGTTCTTGTATTAAATGGCCGTGAGCAGCAGAAGGTGGCTTATTCGACACGCTGGTTGGAGCATGTCAGAGCTCTTGTTCAATCCCACACAGTATCTCATGTTGCGGTTGTCCTTCTTGGTGATGAACACTGCAACAATGACTGGATTGGGCCATACTTAAAGAGACATGGGGGCTTTGTGGAGCTGCTCTTTTTAGTGTATGATAGCCCTTGGGTCAATGATCGAGATATCTTCCAGTGGCCACTCGGTGTTGCCACGTAAGTTATTTTTTAATGTCTCTTTTTTCATAGTGTCTGAATAATTTTCATTGTATCAATATGTATGTGTAATTAAATAAATTGAAAAAAAAACAAATCAAACAAAATATTACTTCTTGAAAGGAAACTAGGTGAAAAAGTAAACCATCTGTTGTTTATTGCGCTCATCCTTGTTTGGGTTATGATAAAGTTGGTTTTATTTCTATCATTTTGTGCTTTAAAACCAACTTTGTACTTTCCAGAGCATACTGAACAAAAAAACAGTCAAGTCTACACCATTGGTTTTAGAGTTCAATTAACCAAACTGTTTGGAAATGTTATGGAAATGAAGTTAGCTGTACAAAACTCTTGCAAATCTAAAGAGAAAATGCCAACTCTATTCAGCTAGATACCCAATATATGTAAGGTGTAACATTCCCTAAAAGATTTCATATTGATTCACTTTTTTGTTCTGATTGAATTGTCTTAGAATTATTTTACTGACATTTGACAAAGTCTGATTGCAAATTGGGTAATCATTTTGACTACCTTTTCGAACCTGTTTTACTTGTTTTGTGAAAATGACAGAATAGTTCCCAAGAATTAGAATTGTCTTTATCATCATTGATATCAACGTTGTAAAGTACTATCAGGATGAATAGCCGGAAAAAAAAAAATTACAACATAGTGCAGAGAAAATCTACTAATGTTATTAATAATGCAATGAAAAATAGTGCATTCTAACAATAGTGCAATGAAATGAAGATAAGTGCAATAACATTCAGCAGCAGAAAAAAATATAATTCACAAAGTAATATATATATATATATATATGAATTATATATATATATATATATATATATATATATATATATATATATAAACGGTATTTTAACACCCTGCTATTTCTCCCACTTAGAAATCATGGAGGGGTCTGAAATTTTTCATCATAGTTGCACTTCAACTGTGAGAGAGACAAACTAAAAAGAAAAATCCAGAAATCACCATGACTGATTTTTTTAAAGATTTATTTGTGTGATACAGCTGCAAATACGTATTTGAACACCTGTGTATGATTTAGAATTCTGATCCTAAAGGACCTGTTAGTTTGCCCATTAAAAGTCCACCTGCACTCCATGTATCATCCTGAATCATATGCACCTGTTTGAGGTTGCTAGCTGCACAAAGACACCTGTCCACCTCATTCAATTAGTAGGACTTTACCTTGTAACATGGCGAAGACCTAAGAGCTGTCCAAGGACACCAGAGACAAAATGTTACACCTCCACAAGTCTGGAAAGGGCTACGGAGCAATTGCCAAGCAGCTTGAAAAAAGTCCACTGCTGGAGCAATCATTAGAAAATGGAAGAAGCTGAACGTGACGGTCAGTCTCAATCGGAGTGGCGCCCCATGTAAGATTTCATCTCGTGGGGTCTCAATGATTCTAAGAAAGGTGATGAACCAGCCCTGAACTACACAACAGGAGTTGGTCAAGGACCTGAAAAGAGCTGGGACCACCGTTTCCAAGGTTATTGTAGGTAATACACTAAGACGTCATGGTTTAAAATCATGCATGACACGAAAAGTTCCCCTGCTTAAACCAGCACATGTCAAGGCCCATCTTAAGTTTCCATATGACCATTTGGATGATACAAAAGAGTCATGGGAGAAGGTTTTGTGGTCAGATGAGACTAAAATAGAACTTTTTGGTCATAATTCCACTAAGCGATTTTGAAGGAAGAAGAATGAAGAGTACAATCCGAAGAACATCATCCCTACTGTGAAGTGTGGGGGTGGTAGCATCATGCTCAGGGTGTGTTTTTCTGAACATGGGGCAGGACGAGTGCACTGCATTGAAGATGGGATAACTGGGGCAGTGTATTGTGAGATTTTGGGGAACAACCTCCTTCCGTCACTCAGAGCATTGATAATGGGTCGTGGCTGGGTCTTTCAACACGACAACAACCCTAAGCACACAGCCAGGAAAACCAAGGAGTGGCTCCTAAGAAGCATATTAAGGTTCTAGCATGGTTCAACCAGTCTCCAGACCTGAACCCAATCGAAAATCTTTTTAAGGGGCTCAAACTACGTGTTTCTCAGCAACAGTCCAGAAACCTGACTGATCTAGAGAGGATATGTGTCAAGGAGTGGGCCAAGATCCCCTCTGCAGTGTGTGCAAAGCTGGTGAAAGACTACAGGAAACGTTTGACCTCTGTTATAGCAAACAAAGGCTACTGTACCAAATATTATCATTCATTTTCTCAGGTGTTCAAATACTTATTTGCAGCTATATAACACAAATACATTGTTAAAAAAAAACATGCATTGTGATTTCTCGATGTTTCTTTTTAATTTATCTCTCTCACAGTGGACATGCACCTACGATGAAAATTTCAGACGCCTCCATGATCTCTAAGCAGGAGAAATAGCTAAATAGCAGGGTGTTCAAATACCTATTTCCTTCACTGTATATATATATATATATATATATATATATATATATATATATATATATATATATATATATATATATATATGAGAGAGAGAGAGAGAGAAATTTCACAGTGTTATTTGACAACAACAACATTTAAATAGACCCAAAATTGTCTTAAGATATGTTTTCACAGTTTTGTGCATCCGTTTAAAAAAAATGCGATAACGGTATATTTGTTGAAAATGTTTAAATTATGCGCGCTGTAGCTCGGAAACCCCTGTGCCCACTGGGATACGATTTAAGAGTTCAAGTTATCACTATTATCAATAAGTATACTAATTGGTGTTTCAATCAAAATAGGCTAGCTTTAAATGTCAAGATTTTGGGGTAACTATTTGTCATGGAATAATACTGCCGGTAAGGTGGTAAAAGAATGAAAGGTGTAAAAATGCCTTTAAGTATCTAAGGTAGAGACTTATCATTTACTGTGTTCATTTGTTCTTTTCAGATACAGACAGTTTCCCCTGGTCAAGCCCAATGCTGAGATGATCACTTCGAACAGGCCACATATTTGCAACTTCCTGGGGACTGTTTACAAAAATTCTTCTCGGGAAACACTTAGGCAGGTTTTGAAACAATCTGTCTTGGGGAAAGACTGCATCACATCTTTCAGAGAGAAGTAAGTAGTATTTACAAACTAAAATGGTACTATTAACCTATTGTAGCAGTAAAAGAAGCATACACACTAGATCACAAACATATTAGAGCATGGCAGCTGAGAGGACAGTTAGTGGAATCAGCTGACCCAATAGCTATACAGATTTTGTGTATTTTTCTTCTTCTGCGTGTTCATTTAATTGTGAGTAGTGAGGAAGTTGTTTTTTTCTTTTTTAAATAAAAGCTGAGAGATGAGCAGTTCCTTTGAAGGTTTTATTAACAGAATATTCTGGGCATAAATAAGCTATAGGCTATCGCTGTGGGAATTTGCAAATATCAAGAATTGGGTCAGGGGTGGCGAACACGTGGCTCTATAGCCGCATGCGGCTCTTGGCCAATAAGAATGCGTCTTGTTGCCTCATCATATTTTCTATATACTGTGGCTCTTTGCCTTGTCTCATGTTTAGTTTTTTTTGTGTGTGTATTGAGGGTGGACACTTTCCTTGAAATCAACACAAGAACAATACTTGTTGTATTGTAAGGAGAGGAGTGTGTTATGAGAAATAATATGTTTTTAATTTTGTGTGTGTTTGTGCGTGTCTGTCTGTCATGGCAGGTCAGTGCGTGGTGTGGCTCTTTGTGTCAAACTTGTTCGCCACTCCTGAATTAGGTGGTTTACCATCATTTTCATTTAAAAAGAGCAGCAGAAATGCTGATTATTAAGGCTGTACAGTGGAACCTCAGTTTTCATTGCTCTCAGTTCGAACGAATCGGAGTCCGACCAAAAATTTAGAGAAATTCTTGCTTTGCTGTTCGAACGCCGGGGTAGATGTTTCACATCACATTTTTTTACTCCTTTTAATTTTCTCAGGTGCAATTGCACCTCCAATACACTAGGGGACGTCCGAGATTAAACAAATGTGTTCCAAATGGGCCGAGTTACAGAATTTCACCACACCAATGAAGCTGCAGCCACCAGAGTCATCATGACTTTAATGACACTGTCATGAACCACTTCCGCAAAGTGCTAAAAAGAATGCAGAAGCAAGTGTCATTGGATAGATATTTTAAGACAAAGGAACATCCTGTACCCAGTCATCCGTAGCAAAGAGATTTGAACGTGTGAGCACCCCTCAGACAGAAGAGCTCCCCAAAGTTTTTATGGAAGGGTACTCTCCTTCCAAACAATAATTTTCCTTCCTCCTCCATCTGCGCCTTCTGCTGACCACCACAAAGGTAAAAAATCCTATTCATAATTCTTTTCTTTATTCTTTTTTTTTTTTTACACGTTCATGTTAGCGTAATTAGCGAGATTTTGGGGAACAACCTCTTTGGTACGGAAGATTACGCTAACGCGAACATACGATTAGCCTGGGTTACATTTATGTTATTTGTGTCTTAAAGGTAAACAAAGGTAAACATTCAGGGTGTTGGAACGGATTAAAACGATTTACATTATTTGTAATGGGAAAAATGATTCCTGTGTTCGAACAAATCGCTTTTCGAACAGGGTTCTGGAACGGATTATGGTCGGTAAATGGTTTTCTGTGCTGTGTTGTGCAGTGAGCAATGGCGTTTGTAGCAGGGACGAAGGTTTTCAGAGTCTGTGTTTTTTTTGCCGTACCTAGACACAGCGCCTTTTAATGTTGAATTCATGTTCATGTTTCGTCTCGTAATGACGTTTAACACTTGCTGTGCGAGGTACAACGCTTTCGAGGCATAATGCACAAAATGGCACGGTCATTTTTTCCACAAAGCCCCAGTCATCTGTCCACGCTGGCTGGAAAGAAAAAGAGATTTTCGCTCGAGGAGCCGTCATGATTCGTTCATTTATCGCGTGCGTGTGTTTCGTTGGCTGGGCGCGGCGCAGACATGCACTCACACACGAAACAGAAAAGGAGGGGCGCTAAACATGGCGCGCAACTGAAACTGTCTGAATTTCAGGTAAATGCGCTTTAAAAAAAAATCATCATTTTGCTGTCCGCTCGCGTGCCACTGGTTAACCCCTTGCGTGCCACTGCTGGTCATAGGTTGCCGACCCCTGACATAGTTAAACATAAAAGGGTCCCACAGTTGAATGGAGTACTCTTCTACTGACGATTGCCTAGTCATCCTTCGGGCAATCTTGCGCAAGCCGCTCAACCTTTGCTCGGGGAAATCAACCATATTCCGTTAACAGAGATAGGAGGACTTTGCTTGATGTGATGTTTTTCTTGAGCTGAAATGTATGTTTCCTGTCTTTCGTCGTGTATTCCACTCAAAGAAGTAACGTGATTGCCCCTAAAATAGCTCTTAAGGCCAATTCTGACTGCAAAATAAAATTACAACTTGATAAATAAAGAAGTTATAAATTAAGCAATTATGTCAACATGACTAAATATGGGCAGTGACATATTTCAATATTACAACATTTCCTCTTGAACCAGCATATAGCAACTGTTGACAAAGGTAATATTCGTTATTTTTAATTGCACCATCAGGGGCGTAATTGATCATTAAAAGAATAAAAGTTGTATCTTGCTATTGTCGTTTGCATTTGTTCTAACTGCTGCATGATTTTCACTGGTTGTTAACAGTCTGTTCCATTTGATGTAGTAATCCTACTCTAAGTATTAAACAAGATATCAGTTTCAAAAATTAGCAACAATGTTGTAATCTCAAGTGCGTGCACTGTATAAGTGTACTACATGCTTTATCCCTTGCCTATAAAATAATGTAACAGCCTGACAATTTGTATCATTTCTTTGTAAATGAAGTTGAGGAGAGACTGAAAAGTGATAAGTACTTTACAAGTATTTGATCCAATTCATTTAAAAGCCACTTTGATTTAAAATTTAATTTTGCCTTTTAATGAGGACAATCTAGTAATAATGCGATTATTTAGAAAGAAAGAAAAAATAACCTGTAATTTTCAAATTATGCCCAAAGTCATCCATCCCACTCTAGCCCTGGGCTCTGGCATTATCATTGTTTCATAGATTTAATCAAATGTGGTTTGGCGCCTCAGCCGTGTCCTGGAAAAAGACCCAGCAGCGCCATTGTGAGAACCGCAAAAACGTTTATTGGGGTCCTCGTCACACCCTTCTTGGACATCTAAAACTCCCGCCTCACCCGCAAGGCCACCAGGACTGCAGTTGACCCCTCTCACTCATCTGACACCCTCTTCAACCTGCGGTCATAAGGGAAACGACTTCAGTCCCTCAGAGCCAGAACCAGCAAGCTAAAGGACAGCTTCTTCCATCAGGCTTTCAGGACTCTGAAACAATATAATCTGTGCTGTATTTGTGCATGTATCATATTTGACAAAGTTGAGTTGAGAAGTTGAGTTAACGTTGAGTTGAGAAGTTGAGTTGAGTTGAGCTTGTTTCAGTCATTGCATTCTATTAGTTCACAACTAGATGACACAAAATATTTTATCTTAAAATCTATGAAATTAAGATTTACCTAATTCTATCTGGCTAACATAAATGCATTATTCATTCCTTCCTTTCTTTTGCTTCCTCTGCACCTATAGGTGGCTTCCCCAGGAGACAGCGGAAAGTCTTAACCACTATCAAACCGCCCTGGTCCAGAGTGAGCTCACTCTTTGCCCTGTGGGTGTGAATGCTGAAGCCTACCGTATCTACGAGGCCTGTTCTTATGGCTCAGTGCCAGTTGTAGAAGACGTACTGATGCCAAGGACCTGCGCGGCCGGCCCTAGCTCTCCACTGCGTCTTCTGAAAGCGGCAGGAGCACCCTTCATCTTTGTCAGTGATTGGCGGGAGCTTCCTGCTATTTTGGAGAGGGAAAGAGGAATGAGCCAGGAGCAAAGAGTTGACCGGCGGAGAAGATTGCTGGAGTGGTATGCCACTTTCCGTCAGCAGATGAAGGAGAGATTCACTGAGGTCATAGAAGAAAACTTTTTCAAAAGTGGCTAGTTGTGATGCTTGATATTGATATGAGACAATTATTTCATGTTTTTTGTAAAGAGTGGAAAACTGTGATTGCGTTTTAGTCACGTAAACCTGGTAATGGTATTTTGTTATGTATGGTTTAACACAGTGGCACTCAAACTATGGCCTGCCTCTATGTTTCGCCAGCCCCCTAAACCAGGGGTGTCCAAACTTTTCAGAAAGCGGGACAGATTCGGTTAGCTGAAAATGTGTGAGGGCTGACTTTTCAGCCTAGCATTCTTTAAACAGTCTTTAATAAATTCGCCCTTCGTTAAAGGTTTGCAGTGCTTGGCGATCAGTGTCCTGACCTTGCAGCTCGCTTTGTAGCATTTACATTTGACTCGCAGGGTCTAATAAAAAAGCACTGCTGTGCGGTTAAAACAGCTTCACTTTTTTGCTGTGATTTTGGGGGAATGTATTTTATACTGTGGTCAACATTACTGGCGGGCCACATATTATCCATTTTATGAGAAAGGCCACGGACTAGTAAATCTTTGACCATGGGCTGTAATATTTCCCTGGGCCGGATTTTGGACATTCCTTCCCTAAACAGTACCAGAGAGCATTTTGACCCTTTTTTTGTTACCGAAAAAAGAACTCAACAACTCGGTGCACATTTTTGGTTGTAATGGGATTTGACCCGGGGCCATAACTTACCGTTGTACTATCATTGATATATTGTGTTCTATCTCATTATAACACCATATTTACGATACTAGAGACAAATGTTCATTTTGTTTTACATTGTAAGTGACAAATTTATCGTAATTGTAACAAGTGTGAAATGCACAACAAAATTGTAATTAGTTTATTATACCCTCAGTCAAATTAATATAATGATGATGAGATAAAATCTACTGCCTTTTCACAAGTCATCTGTAAAACTCGCGGTCCAGTGTTCTGACAACCAAGCTGACCTGTTAAGACTGCACGGCCCAACGGAAAGTTTATATACCGTTGACTTTTTTTTCTGTGAAGAATCCACAGAGTGTTATTTGTTTATTATTTATTTTAAAAATAGTGTTATTTATTTTCTGACTTTTGTTCTGTGAGGTATGCAGAAGAGTTTTTAATTATAGCTTTATGTAAAACAATATTTCTGCCTATGTCACGCATTTTCTTTTAAAAACTGACCCCGGCCCCTCGTCAAAGAAGACAGAAGATATATGACCCTCACAGGAAATAGTTTGGGGACCCCTGGTTTAACGGAATGATGTTTCTGTATGTTGTGGGTTGAGATCCTCTGGTTTACTTTGTCGTTGATATTTAAATGTTGACAGTAATTGATTGTCCAGTTCTATAGATTTCATAGAGAATGATGTTTCCACAACATTTTGTATCTGTAAAAAAAGGTTTATTTAATGACAAGGAACAAAACGTGCTGAAACTAATGTGCTTTTGTTTTTTTGTAAAAGGTGAATATTTTCTATTATGTGTACAAAGTGGATCTTTTTAAATTGCACGCATTTTTTCCCATGTACTCATTTTGTTGCAATGTTGCATGGATATATTTTCTCTGTCATGTTTGTATACATTTCATACGGACATACTTTTCATTTAATAAGGCGTCTTGTACAGCAAAGATTGTTTGGTACAGGGCAACATTGTATCCTGAAGATGGCGCTTGGATACAGTTCATGTAGCATAAGAGTTTGGATTTTAACACCATTGAATGCGCGAACTGTTACTAGTGTATTACTATTTGATGAACGCATGTCTACCTCATTTTCTTCCTGGTGTGCTTTTGTTCAGCTATTTTGTATTAAGTTGGGCGCGTTGTGCTGATTTGTGTTATGTTTTGTATAGCCTATGATTAAAGTTTTGTCAAATCACGATCTTTGGGAATATACTTTTTAAAGGGGCAGTGTGTATTTTTGAACGACTCCTTGCGGTAAACATAATAAATGCAAAAACCTTTTATACTATCAGTATGAAAACATACATATTTATATTACGACCGTTTAAAATTGATACTTGGATAAATCTGGAGGGCGATGGTGCTTTACATGACACAAACTAATGGCGGCAGCCAATAATCAGAGGGAAGAAGAAATGCAATTGTAAGGCCAAGCCACCAGAGAGCTGTGTTTTTATGCAGACTTATTTATTTTTCTTCATTTAAAGCAGTGCTTCTCTATTATTTTCTGTTATTCCCCACCTCGGAAGAAGAAATCCTCTCGCGCCACCGAGGATCAATCTTTTTTAAGTGATCACGTAATGTTGGTGGGGACAAAACACAGATTGCTTAATACTGATGGTGACGCGTCACCTTCGTCCATGCCAAATCTATGCCTTTTGGCAATTTTTTATTGAAAAAAACTCAAGCCCCTTATTAGCATGATTTGGTTGTAATGTCTTTTAGTGACAACCTAATTTATTTGTCTTTGTGCCTTCCGCTGCCAACATTTTTAAAATAAAATGTTTTCTCATCTCACTCCAAAGTCATAGTTAAGTGAAGACTTCTGATTGTCTTTTTACCCTGACTCTCTTCGCCTGTCTCCTCATCCGTGTTAAATATTTTATTTCATCGGGTAAATTGAGGGCCTGCTATACCTTATGTCTATACTTCATACTAAATGCTTATGCTCTGTGCTTAATGTACTGTGTGCAGACTAAATGTAAACAAAACACCCAAAATGCCACTGCCCCTAGTGTACTGGAGGTGTGATTGCACTTATTCTGGGAAAATTGAGAACCACTGATTTAGTATGGGGTCTATCACGGTGTTTTTGCCGGGGCACACAAGTGTGATGAGATAGAAATGTAGAAAAAAACTAACGACAGATCAAAAATCCGAAATAAAAGCAGAAATATTGATTGAAGTACATTACTTAATACAGTTACATACACTTACTTCCTGAGCCACGGTGACCGCAAATGATAGAAAAACTTTACACTGTCAATTTAAGCTTTAAAAAGACTTGTAGTTCCGCAAATTAATTTGTATACATTTTTGACGGACTTTGTTCATCGAAAAAATTTTAATGAAAAAAAAGTGTTCCTAGGCTGATTAAAAGGTTGAAAAACACCGGTCCATCAAGTCAAACTGTCATAAAAACAGGTAACAATTGCAAGCATTTGCAAACATTTCACCCAAAACTCCAGGGTTTTGGGTGAAAAATGCAAAGATTTTTAAGGATTTCAAGCACCCAGGAACGCGTTCTTTTGTAACGCGTTAGTCCAGGGGTCAGCAACCTTTTCAGTGCGGAGTGCCACTTTCAAATTTCCTTGTAAATCAGTGTGCCACACTAAGATTAATGACTCGCACAACATTTTTTTAATATCCAACAGAGCTGTCATTTTACACCAGTCCAAATATACAACATGGATAGACATTTTAATCGTATAACTCAGTGTTTTTCAACCCTTTTTGAACCAAGGTACACTTTTATTTATAAAAAAAGTTCCGTGGCACACTGTCCGTCGAAAATGTTTGAAAATGAAGTCATGTCAAATATTTCACTGTACTACCTCATAAGCAAAATAATAGTTTATAAAAAGAAGAAAATAATACTTAAAATAAAAAAGAATTATATGCTTTATGTTTTTTTTTACAGTACAATCTTAAACCGCTTTGTTAAACAAATTAAGTTATAAAATGTACTGTGCTACCTCAGGAGCAGATAATTAGTACATAAAAAGTACATAAAAATCTACTGCCACCTACTAATATGGATGACTATTACAGTTCTTTGTCTGAAGAGTGCAAAAATACTGAATAAATTTTTGGAAAGATAAAATTCCAGCGGAAACACTGGTATAACTGACCTATTTATCTTCCACTACTCTTGTTCATCGTTTAACTAAAGTATGAATGTGAACAACATGTGGAAAGGCCTGTAGCCATTCTGAGTTCAACTTTTTACCACAAGAATTAACCAGAATCAACCATTCTTCATCAACTATAAACTACAATCAAAAAACAAGTAATATGGTCAGCTGCTATACCATTCATCAATGATATCTTGTTGCAGAAAATATCAAAACTTGAAATAACAGCAGCAATACAGAACACACACACGCTTCTTTAAAATATTCGCCATCAGTAAATGGTTTTCTGTGCAGTGAGCAATTTGTTAGATAGCTTCAGTGGTGGTGTTTTCAGCAGTGACAAAGGTTTTTAGGGTCTGTGTTTGTTTGGCGTATCTGGACACAGCGCGTTTTAATGTCTCTGTCTTGAATTTATGTTAATGTTTCGTCTCATAATGACGTTTAACACTTGATGCGCGAGGTACAATGCTCTCGGGGCATAATGCACAAAACAGCACGGTCATTTTTTCCACAAAGCCCCAGTCATCTGTCCACGCTGGCTGGAGAGAGCGCCATTTTTTCGCTCGAGGGGCCGTCATGTTTCGTTCATTTATCGCGCACGTGTGTTTCATTGGCTGGGTCTCTCCCTCTCTCTCTCTCTGCGAGGCGCCGGGCAAACTCACGCTGAAAAACACACTTAAGGCCTAACGTAAATCCTTTACACAACATGGCGCGCCAACTGAAGATGTCTAAATTTCAGGTAAATGCGCTTAAAAAAACCCAAAACATTATTTTTTGGCCGTGCGCTGGCACGCGTGCCATAGGTTGCCGACCCCTGCGTTAGTCCCACAACATGTTCAGAACCCCACCACCACCCCTGCCCCCACCTTCCCCTAGTGTACTGCAGTTGGCCTGCCTACTTGTATCCCTCTCGAGCAAGCCGACGAGAGTTAGTGGGGGAGAAACCTTCCAGGGAAAACGATAAAGGGGGGAGGCATTTGCGTGTGTTCTCACTAACCCCTGAAACTGGACGTACACTCGAATTCGTGTCGACTTTTCTACGCGTTGCTAACTGCGGATGATGCTCCTCAACGGAGCGTCTAAAAACTTGCCCGACTGTTGTCCTTTTCGTTCCCGTGGTAGCGAGAGGCTGTCCTGGGACTTTTGCGGATCTATTGGTCGGAATCGGATTTCGCCTCGCCAGCCCAGTTAAGAAGGAAGATTATCAATGGAGAAGTAATCGTTTTCTCCTGGGAACTTAATCATTTAGCTGTGTGCTCTTTCCTGCTTTGCTTTGGGATGGTTTCCTTGTGTTTCACCCACGCCTGAAAGGGCAGTTTTAAATTATATTATTTTACCAGCAAAAAGGATTTAAGATGTCTTCGCTGAGGTTTAAAAAAGATAAAGAAATAATCGCGGACTACGAGAGTCAAGTGAAAGGTAAGTAACTGGGATATTTGTTTCGGTCTGTAATGCTCTGTTTAACGGGAGCCCTGGAAAAAAATTGCGGCCAAGCTAGTTCATCAGTCTGGCATTAGCTAGGGGTTTCAAAAGTTTGGAATGTACGACCCCCATTTGTGTTTTTAACATCTACGTGACCACTACCAACAGGTGTCTTATGACTAAGTATTAGACAGGGAAGCGTTAAAATCAGAGTGGTCTACCGTGCATCTACAGAATAAATGAGAAGCCTTCTTTAAAGTCCCCCCGCCCCCCGACTCGTGTATCTATCTCCGCAAAAATGGCCAAGCATTTCAAACATAGTACACTTAATACAGTACTTAAAGGGACACTGTGTAATATTTGACCACTAGACTTCACTGTACATTGTAGTGCAGGGGCGTCCAGACCTTTCAGAACGCGGGCCAGATTTTGTAAGCTAGAAATGTGTAAGGGCTGACTATTCCGCCGGGCATTCTTTAAACAGTCTTTAATAAATTCACCCAACGTGAAAGCTCTTCTGTGCTTGGCGATTAGTGCCGCCACCTCGTAGCTCGCCTTTGTAACATTTTCATTTGACTTGCAGGCTTTGTGAAAAAGTGATGCTGTGCCGCTAAATCAGCTTCTAGTTTTTTCACCTTTTCACAGTGTTCGTTTCTAGTTGGCTTTTTGTAGTCAGCATGTTTCGTCTGGCAGTGCCTCTTGATACCATATTCTTTGAAAACATCCACAGTCGCTTGGCGAACTAGGCAAACGCAGTTGTTTCGGATTTTGGTGAAAAAATACTCCAATTTGCACTTGTCCTGAGAGCCGCGGCCCTCACAGTTAATTTTTCTTTTTTTTATTAACAGTCGCCATGTCGGAAATTCATACCTGTAACCTCAACAGCTCCATGCCCTTACAAAATGGTGTATTTTCCCTTGCAAAATAATCTTACACCATATTTTTTTTTCCAAACTTATTCGTTTATGTAGTTTAACATGTGATATTGTATATGTGTTTCGTTATATCATATATATTGTTAATCAACATTTTGTTGTGAGATACTGAGTTGCTCGACATGAATGAGGTTTAATATAAAAAAAGTTCAAAAATTAAGTAGCTTGGATGTTCACTGTAGAAGGAAAAAATACATGCAAATATAATTAAGTAGAGTAATACATTTTCTTGTTCAAATTATTGATTCATTTTCTGCATTAAATTATTGTTGGTAATATACTGATCAAAGGGATAACCACAAACCTGTCTTTTTCATTTTCTCCTTTTATACTTCATTTTTTTCTTAACTTCTTTATACAACAAAAATGATTCGTAATGTAATGCATCAAAGCAAGTGAGCCGTTTGAGAGCCGTCTCTCTTTAATGAGTTGAGCCGAAAAAGCCGGTTCTCTAAAAGAGACGGACTTCCTTTCACTACATAACTACCACATGAAATCCATCAAACCGCTCGCTTTGTTTGCAACGGAAAAAAAGGTTACAGAGATAGAGGCTGACCGCGGCGAACTTGTTTGACTCGATTGATTTGCCGTTTCGTCATAGCCGGTGTATACCGGATGGTACCCATAATTGACAAATTTGCGTTTTTCCGTACAGATTTTCTTGTATGCCGTACACGTCTTAAAATGCATAATAAACGTACTTTGTAAGGCAAAAACATACAGGTTGACAGGTATGGAAATAGGGTGGGTCGAAATTCTTACAGAAAGCCAGGGGCAAGGTTGCCAAAGGGCTACTGCCAAAGAAAGAAAACGAAAAGAAAAAATAATAATTAAAAAAAAAAAAAAAAAAAAGAGAAAAACGGGAAAAAAAGTTTTTGGGGTGCCCTTAGCAGCAAGATAGCTTATGAGAAATAAATGCTAATTTCTCCACCTACACTTTTAAAAATGAATGTTTCTAGATTAGTTTATGTATTTTTGATAATAATTGAAGTGATATAAGTTTTTTTCCTAGTGAATGAAGTTTTTTTTTCTACCATGCTGGTTTAAGATCAGGTAATTGTGCAATTGTGTAATTGTAATCCTGTGCAGTCCTTTGAGACATTTTTGTGATTAAGGGCTATATAAATAAATGTGACTTGACTTGATTTGACTTGACTTGACCTGACCACAAGGCAGGGCTAGATAATGCTTACTGTCCCTTTAAGGTTGAGGCATAACACCAGTGTATAACACCTGTTTAAGAACAGGGCCACTGGAGAGAAGTAGGTACTTCTTTGTTTCTGGCTTCTCTGCAGAGGTGAAACGTTGATAGTTAAAACAGTACCAAAACATGGCATGTATAAGTGCAAGGATGCTGTTTCAGTTCATGTTTCTGTACAAATGCACTGAAACACCCAAACGCAGTAGTGGCCATGGGGATTTGGGTCTTAGCCAACAAGCTCTGTTTATCTGAGCCTGTTGCATGCCACACTGCCAATAGTGGAATACTGTACAATCCCGTCTGGGTCACTGGGCAATCTCCTATTTCGTGCTACAATATTTCGCAACACTTTGAACTACAGAAAATTACAAGAATCTACTGTAACTCTCTAAGCAAGTTGATGATTTCGCACAGTTTTGCATTCACTTTTGTCATGTGCTCGACAGCCCAATTGAACCATGCCATTTTTATCTAATTGTGTTGCAGGAGGAAAGGCAAACACACTTCGTGAATTATATACTTTAGCCTTGATTTGGGGTTTAATCCCCATTCACTTCAATCAATATGATGACATTTAAAGGAACAGTGTTTAATATTTAGTGCCTCCTGTTTGGTTGGTTGGTCGGTTGGTTGGTTGGATCCCTTAACCACTAGAGTTGTAGGGGCACTATTTTCTGTGGTGTGTCATGGGCAAGTACAGCCCCCTTTCCTCTGCAGGCCAACATATGTTTCCACCTGGTCTCAACCTAGTCGTCCAAAAACGTTTGTTGAGTTAAAAAAAAACTACAACATTGATTTGAATACAAGGCAAAAAAATACCTGAACTTTCATCTCATCTCATCTCATCTCATCAGCCGTACCGCTTATCCTCATTAGGGTCGCGGGGGGGCTGGAGCCCATCCCAGCCATCTCCAGGCAGTGGGCAGGGGACACCCTGAACTGGGTGCCAGCCAATTGCAGGGCACACAGGGACAGACAACTCATTCGCTCATTCACACCTAGGGACAATTTGGACCGGCCAATTCACCTGAAATGCATGTTTTTGGAATGTGGGAGGAAACCGGATTGCCCGGAGGAAACCCACGCAAGCACGGGGAGAACATACAAACTCCGCACAGGAAGTCTGGAGCTGGATTTGAACCCACGACAGGTTCCCATGACATGAACTGTGCCGCACAAGCGCTAACCACTGCGCCGCCGTGCTGCCCTGAACTTTCATAACAATGTCAATTAATATAAAAAAAATTATAGGTTGTGAAATTTGTATTTCTTTTACACAGTGGAATCCCTACCTAAGGTTGCCCCATGTTTGTCTGGCAACTTACCACTATGCTGTTCTCTGTGGCACTGTTTTTTGATTGCATTAAACAACACAGTGCCATTTAGTGTTCAAATATTACACACAGTGGCTTTAATATGATATATTTCAAAAAGTCAAGTCATTTTTATTTGTATAGCCCTTAATCACAAAGAGTCTCAAAGGGCTTCACAGGTTATTACACATAAGCAGTTTAGGTTATTCATATGCTATAGAGTAGAAGTGAGTTTTAAGCTTAGATTTAAACATTTCCACTGAGGTTGCAGATCGGATCTCATGGGGAAGAGCATTCCACAACACCGGTTCCCGGATGGAGAACGCTCTCGAACCGGATGGAGAACGCTCTCGAACCTGCGGAACACTTCTTGGCTCTTGGGATCACCAGAAGACCGGCGCTCTCAGAACGAAGGCTTCGGGCCGGAACATAGGGGGAAATCAGATCTGAAAGATATGAGGGGGAACGTCCATGTATGATTTTGTATAATAATAAGAGAACCTTGAAATCACATCTTAGGCTAACAGGGAGCCAATGCAGGTTAGCCAAAATTGGGGTGATGTGATCGGACTTTTTTGTCATAGTTAAAAGCCTCGCTGCGGCATTTTGTACCAGCTGAAGACTCTTGAGTCTGGTCATCGGAATACCGGAGAGTAGTGCATTACAGTAATCGAGACGGGAGGTAACAAACGCGTGAATTATAATCTCCGCATCCGACTGAGACAGTATAGGACGAATTTTAGCAATGTTACGAAATGGAAGAAAGCGGTTCTAGTAATTTTCTTCACATGTGTTTTAAAGGACATATCGGGGTCAAATGTGACACCTACATTTTTAAGTGAGTCACTCTGTGTGATGTGACATTTGTCAATGTTCACAGCAGTTTTAGAGAATAAGTCGCGGCATTTTGATAGACCAATAACTAACATTTCGGTCTTTTCAGAGTTAAGACGCAAGAAATTGAATGACATCCACTCTTTTATCTCAGTAAGGCAGGCCTCCAAATTTTCACAGTTTAGTGTGGCAGATTCCTCCATCGGGAGATATAGTTGAGTGTCATCTGCGTAGCAATGGAAACTGATATTATACTTGCGAATAATATCACCTAATGGAAGCATGTAAATGCTGAAAAGAAGGGGGCCAAGCACTGAACCCTGCGGAACACCACAGGTAACACTAAAGGGCTCAGATGTCATTTCGCCATATTTAACACAGTGCGTCCTATCTGAGAGGTAGGATCTGAACCAAAGTGAAGGCCCACAGACCACATCCAGCCCTTGAAAAGTTTTCTTTGGCCCCTAGATGATCATGATTCCTAATTGTATCAAATACTATTAATCGTTGTGTATTTGGGTTCACGATACAGTGCATTACCTCTCTCCTTCCACTATTTTTAATTGTAGTGTAGAATTGTTCCTAAGTTGCTTCAGTGCTATATTTTGTATGGAATGTATGTTCAAGGTTTATATAAGTATGTTCAAGGCTTGTATGAGTAACCTGTATTTTTTTGTACTAAAAAATAAACATTTCATGAAATAATCTGCTCTATAAAGATAAATAAAGTTAAGTTTAGTTAAACTTGTGGAAGATAGTGTCACGGTCGCCTTGGTGACCAGTCTGCCCCGCCCCCTGGGCAACAGCTGAAAGCAGTTTCACTAATGGTGGATCTGTATTTAAGGCTGCATGGTGGGCTCTGCGGTTGCGGGTTCATTACTACTCATTCTTCACAGTCCCGGTCTGTTATGCCTTGTCCTGTTTTAGTCTGTTATGCCATGTCCCGTTAAGTTCGTGCCGGAGGAACTCTGTATTGTTCTGTTTTGCCCCGGAGTATTGGGCGACTTTTATTTTATTAAATAAAACTTACGGATCGTCAACGCATTTGAGTTCTCCCTTCATGCCTCCTGCCTCTGTTCTGGTCCGGTCCCCTTCCACGCCACCTCGCACTCGTGACAGAATGAACCCGCCTACAAAGAGAACTCAGCGAACGATCCCAGCGCGACTTGGGGAGAGCTGGAGAGCGCAGTTCGGCAGGCGCCTACTGAGTTGGCCTTCCCTGCTCGTTCGAACCACGGCCCCGCCCGTCGTGGCCCTTGCTGTGCCTCGAATCGACTCCCGGGAGGAATTGACGCCTGCCTGTTCGACTCTCATGCCTGCCTGCCCGACTCCCGTGCCGATTGCCTGCTATTCCGTCTCCCCAGCGTGCCAGCCCGACTCCGACTCCCAAGCCTGCCTGTTCGACTCCCAAGCCTGCCTGTTCGACTCCCATGCCTGCCTGTTCGACTCCCATGCCTGCCTGTTCGACTCCCATGCCTGCCTGTTCGACTCCCATGCCTGCCTGTTCGACTCCCATGCCTGCCTGTTCGACTCCCATGCCTGCCTGTTCGACTCCCATGCCTGCCTGTTCGACTCCCATGCCTGCCTGTTCGACTCCCATGCCTGCCTGTTCGACTCCCATGCCTGCCTGTTCGACCCCCATGCCTGCCTTGAGTCTCCCTGTACTGATTTTGTTCAGTCTTTCCTGTCCTGTCTTGTCTGTTCTGAATCTGTTCCCCCTGAGTCTGACTCTTCTGAATCTGATCCCCCCTGAGTCTGACTCTTCTGAATCTGATCCCCCCTGAGTCTGACTCTTCTGAATCTGATCCCCCCTGAGTCTGACTCTTCTGAATCTGATCCCCCCTGAGTCTGACTCTTCTGAATCTGATAACCCCCTGAGTCTGACTCTTCTGAATCTGATAACCCCCTGAGTCTGACTCTTCTGAATCTGATAACCCCCTGAGTCTGACTCTTCTGAATCTGATAACCCCCTGAGTCTGACTCTTCTGAATCTGATAACCCCCTGAGTGCGACTCTTCTGCATCGGCCTGACCTGAGTGCGACTCTTCTGCATCGGCCTGACCTGAGTGCGACTCTTCTGCATCGGCCTGACCTGAGTGCGACTCTTCTGCATCGGCCTGACCTGAGTGCGACTCTTCTGCATCGGCCTGACCTGAGTGCGACTCTTCTGCATCGGCCTGACCTGAGTGCGACTCTTCTGTAGAGGCCTGTCCTGAGTGCGACTCTTCTGTAGAGGCTGTCCTGTTTACCTGTTCTGATTTTGCCTGTCCTGTTCACGTCGGTTCTGCCTGTCTGTTATCCCCTGTCCAGCTTGCCCGCCGGACTCCCCCCTGCCGAGCGCCGATTCCGATCCGCCCGACGCAGATGGCGCCTGCCTCTCCCCGTTCCTGCGTGTTCGGAGGAGGAAGCGGGGTTGCCCCAATCGTGAGCGTCGAACCATTCCGGGGCGTGAGGTTGTAATTTTTTCTTTTTTGGGACCTCGGGAGCTGTCCCTTAAGAGGGGGGCTCTGTCACGGTCGCCTTGGTGACCAGTCTGCCCCGCCCCCTGGGCAACAGCTGAAAGCAGTTTCACTAATGGTGGATCTGTATTTAAGGCTGCATGGTGGGCTCTGCGGTTGCGGGTTCATTACTACTCATTCTTCACAGTCCCGGTCTGTTATGCCTTGTCCTGTTTTAGTCTGTTATGCCATGTCCCGTTAAGTTCGTGCCGGAGGAACTCTGTATTGTTCTGTTTTGCCCCGGAGTATTGGGCGACTTTTATTTTATTAAATAAAACTTACGGATCGTCAACGCATTTGAGTTCTCCCTTCATGCCTCCTGCCTCTGTTCTGGTCCGGTCCCCTTCCACGCCACCTCGCACTCGTGACAGATAGGCTTCAAGAGTTAGGCTACTACCTCCTCCGTGGCAAAAAAGTGGCCGAGAAAAAGCAATACAACCATTTTCTCAACAGCATCAAGCTTCCATATTCCACTTTCATTTTAAATAAAACGGCTCGGATCTTCTTTACACTTTACACCAACCATAGTGAACGGATGCACGAGATATTAAACGATAAAAATGTCAAAGTTCTTAGCGCGATGGAGATACAGTATAGAATGTTTACACACAAACTAGTAAGAGGAAGCGGATTTCTTCTACAGTACTGTCCTGTTCTTGGAAAAAGGTGCACACAATACAAAATCTAACTGAAATCCCGAGAAAAATGTTTGTATCTACCGTTTTGCGTAAGTCAGTTGTTCGTTTGTCGGGGAGCGTTCGTACATTCCATTGCACAATTTTTTGAAAATGAAGTCAAAGTAAAAATATTTTAAACAATACTATATAAATACCTCTTGCAGTTTAATAAAATCTACTACAGCAGCGGTTTCCGAACAAACGTCTAGAGCGGGGGTGTCAAAGTCATTTGAACTCGGGGGCCACACAATAGAACAAACGTTCTGTCGGGGGCCGGACTAGTAGATTAAAGAGAAAGAAAAAGAGAGAAAAAGAAATAAGAGAAAGTGGGAGGGAATAGGAGAGAGGGCGGGACAAAGAAAGAAAAGAGAGAGGGAGAGAGCGTGAGAACCAAAAGATAAAAAGTCATGAAAGAGGGGGAAAAGAAAGGGAGAGGAAGAAAGAAATCCAAAGAGAAATAGAAAGACAGAAGGAGAGAAAAGAGAAAAGAAAGCGCAAAGGGTAGGAAGAGAGAAAGAGAAAAGAGAGAAAAGGAAAAAAAAGAAGTTAGAGCAAATGAAGTTAAAAAGACACAGAGAGAGAAAGAGCAAAAGAGCAACAATGGAAGAGAAAAAGAGAGACACAGGGAGTGAAAGAGACAGAGAGTTGGAGGAAAGGGGTGGAAGAGAGAGAGAGAGAGAGGCAGAGAAATAAATACAAGTACAGTGTCTTTGTGAGAGCCACCTGGCTTTGGGAACATCAAGTTGACATATTTCAGCCTGCAGCTTGTTTTTCTCTTGCGCTTCTCTGAGTGTTGTCTCGCGGGCCAGATTCAATCCCATAGCGGGCCTGATCTGGCTTGCGGGGCCGCCTGTTTGACACACGTGGTCTAGAGAGTCAAACCAAAAAAATCAATAATGTAACAAAATTACAAATATTAAATAACAATGTTATCAAGACAATTAGAATTCCTTCCTTTGCACAATATTGGGAAAATTAAGTCAGTAGTCCAAATTGGATAAAATCTGAAAGGTTTAATGTATGCATAACCTTACGACCCACTAACAACATTAGTATAGTGATAGTACTAAGGTATCAATCCGATCCAAGTACTGGTCCAGTATCGAATATATTGATATATTGATGGAATATATTTCGATCGATCCGCCCACCCTTAATGGAAACTGACTTGAGGTTTCCTACTAACCAGGAAATAAACAATTCAGCTTAATCTTACAATAACGAGCATTCCCCTACTGTGCTTACAAGGGCTATTATCATGTGCATTTCCTCACAGTGTGAAAGGTCATGCATAAAAAGGAAGGGGAAAATCCGCAAAGCTTCATCAAATCACCCATATGCAGCAGTCTGCTTCAGAATGAACCCTTATCCATCAATTGTGTTCATGCATGTACATATCAAACAGAAACGACAACATTCTATATTATGCTCACAAGTCAGAAAGCTGTGAATAAATGAATTGAGCACAAGCGATGTTCCAATTCAGCAAAAATGCCCAGGACAATGTTTTCAATAACTAATTCACCCTAGTCATCCAGAGAAAGGGGATTACCACTTGTGAGGTCCCTTCTCAGGGTTTCTCTTTTTCCTCACTCTGAGGTTTTGAGTTGTTCCTTGCCCGCATGTTGGTTTAAGATCAGGTAATTGTGTAATTGTAATCCTGTGCAGTCTTTTGAGACATTCTTGTGATTAAGGGCTCTATAAATTAATTTGACTTGACTTGACTTGAACTACAAGCCCTAGGGATTTAAGTTCTTAGCGCGCCGGAGATACAGTATAGAATGTTTGCACAAGAACTAGGTAGAGGAAGCAGGATTTCTTCTTCGGGTGTGTGCTAGGTGACCTCTCACAGCGCCACACGCCGTTAGCAGCGCAAAGAAGCACTAAAGTACTGTCCTGTACTTGAAAAAAGGTGCACACAATACAAAATCTAACTTACAGCAATATCTGGATATTTTTTGACATCCACAAAAAATGTTCGTATCTACCGTTTTCCGTAAGGGGCGTCTGTATGCTAACATTTCCCAACAGAGTTTACAGGGTCCATATGCTTTTTTTCCCACTGTGCCTATCTGCCTTTATCTCACTTTTAGCAAAGCTGTTCGGTGCGGAAAACATTCAGGTGATGTCATGCTCATCCCTTCCTTTTTTGTTTTTGTTTTTATTAGTTTATGAAGGATGATTCATCATTTGCTTTACATTTGCCTGGCACAAAATGCTGCATCGAGGCTTTTAACTAAGACAAGAAAGTTTGATCACATTACCCCGATTTTAGCTCACCTGCATTGGCTCCCTGTTAGCTTAAGATGTGATTTTAAGGTTCTATTAGTAGTATACAAAATTATGCATGGACTTGCTCCCTCATATCTTTCAGATTTATTTTTCACTATGTTCCGGTCCAGAGCCTTCGCTCTGAAAATGCTGGTCTACTAGTGATCCCAAGAGCCAAGAAGAGATCAGCAGGTTTGAGAGCGTTCTCCATTCGGGCCCCAGTGCTGTGGAATGCTCTTCCCCCTGAGATTCTATCTGCAACCTCAATGGAAATGTTTAAATCCAAGCGTAAAACACACTTCTATTCTATAGTATATGAATAACCTATATTTTATGTTGACAATATCTGTTTATTATTTGTTATTGCAACATCCATTGCAGCTTGGTCATCCTGGAAGGGGGATTACCTCACGTGCGGGTTTCTTCATTTTCCTCATATTGAGGTTTTTGAGTTTTTCCTTGCCCTTATGTAGGTTTTAGATCAGGGGATGGTGTAATAATAGTCTGCGGTTTGCAATAATCTGTGGATTGTGCAGCCCTTAGAGACTCTTTGTGATTAAGGGCTATACAAATAAACTTGACTTGACTTGAAAGATCAGGTATCTTTTAAACATTAGGCACTAGTACATAACAAAAATGCAACACCAAGGTAACATTGGCAGGTGTGTACAGTAATGCAATTTGCAATTGAAAAACAATAATTTAGGGGAACAAAAACAATACAGTTTCCCAACATAGTTAATTGCTGTAAGCACTATCTAAAAATACGTATGCCAGCACTTCAGTTACACGAACATTATTACTTTTGGTGCATGCAACAACAACACTGAGCGAAAATGGCAAAAAAAAGTAAAGTGATTCCGTAACAAGAATAGAAACTACCTTATTTTTGGCGGAGAAAATGTCCATCAAATGCCTGTACTTAATTCAAACTGGCCTTGTAACTCAGTATCAATTCTGCTAGTTGCCTTAACGTATCCACAATCACCCCAAATTTCTTTAGGTGGCGCCGGATGAAAAGTTTGTCAATTTACCAGATCCATGCATGTTTGGTTGAGCAATCCAGTCTCTTTGTTGCATTTATCACGATACAAATCGCTCATAAGGCGTCATAGATCAGGCTTGACTCTGTCACCTTGCTCGTACAAGCACATGCATCATGAACGAGCGCAAAACAGGCTGCGATGATGACACAAGCTAGAGTTGGCGGCCGTGAATAAAAAAGTCCCAAATTTTAAAGAATACTGACGAAGCCGTAAGAAGATATTGCTTTATTTCTCTGAATATGTTTGTTAGCTATTAAGTAGGTTTAATTAGGTTTACTAAACTATATGCGTTATTAAAAAAAATCAACATTAGATCAGTCAGGCCCTGGGCTTGTTGGTTAATTTTTTATTTGGCCATTTGATTTTGACTCCCCTGAGACAGAAGGTTTTGACGACACATCATCATCCGCGTAAAAACAAAATAAAAACAGAATACGTTGAAGGCGTTGAGTTGGTGAAACATTGTCATGCTTTTAATTTGTCAAAGAGCTCGGTCCAAGATAAACCCATCAAAATATTTTCGGTTCTCAAAAGTTAAAAAAAAAAATCAATGCGATGAATGACAAAGGTTGTCTGAGGAAAGAAGGCGACTGTACCTGGCAAAGCTGAACCAAAATTCACTCAAGAAAAATCAGTTATATCCTGGTGATTTTGAAATGATAAGAATATTGCACAGGTCAGGATTTATGTTGATTGTCTGATTGCGTGAGTGCGCCAGAAATATCTTTTCGGGAGGCATTGACAATTAATGTGCACATTTTTTCAGTTGTCTATTTTTACTAAAGTGTATTTTAAAATAATTTTTGGGAAAAAAATAAATAAATTCATATCATACGGTAAGTGTATTGCCTAAATCAGGTGTATCGACATTTCGTTCTGTGTACATTGTTACACAGAATGACAATACAAAGGAAATTATTATTATTATTATTAAATATAGTTCTAAAAGATGTGTTTTTACTCATTGTTGTTGGTTCCTCTTCTTTTTTTCCCCCTACAATGATGAATATGGGAGGAAACGAGATGTAATACATAGTCATAAGGAATGATGCAGAATACATTTTGTTGAAAAACTTCAGATTTGCCATGCAACATCTTCCAATTTGCTGCCTGCCACCTAATAGGACTGGATTAGCGGGAATGAGATTGGGGCAAGGGGATGAAGCGGTATGAGGTCAGTGGGAGAATAAGTGAAGGCAGTGGTCATAAACTCAACTTGTTCAAATCTGCATCTGTGTTCAGCAGATTCATCTGCTTTATGTAATGTTTATGTGTACTCTCTTCTAGCTCATGAGGGTGATCAGAAACAGAAATGAGCAACACATCGCAAGCCTTCATTTGTTTCTACTATCAGCACTGGTCAAGTGAAAAATCATGTTTATTTGTATAGCCCTTAATCACAACAAGTTTTAAGGGGCTGTACATAGAAACATCCCCTGATCTGAAATCTAGATGCGGACAAGGGAAAATCTCAGCATGAGAAAAATGAAGAAACCTTGAAAAGGGGTACACATGAGTTAATCCCCCTTCCTGGATGACCAGTCTGCAATGGATGTTTCTAGGGAGTCAACAGCCATTACACAGACATAATCAACATTAAATAAAGGTAATAACAGAATGTCCTGTTGACGGCTTCCTACCCCAAAATCTTGATCAATGTCGAAGGTTCTACATCAGGGGTTGGGGACCTTTGTGACCCAAAGAGCTATAAAAGCAAAAATATTTTGAATTTTCTTTTCCTTTTTTTTAATCGAGAGATAAATCACCGAACATGCTCTCCTGACAAAAGCTAATTCTTCAGCACATTTTACTTCACTGTGTGACATTGTACGATTTGATAAAATATTTGAAATAATAATAAAATTGCTATAGCCTGTGTCCCATATGAATATAAATATTCCAATAAAAATTTGTCCCCCTCCCGCAGTTACTCAATAGTGGGGAGGTTCATTTTGACCGTCATTTTAGTATAAAAAATTGGTTATAAAAAAGGTGCGACCGTAGCACTTTTGTGAAAATTTCACAAAATACTGCAAATCAGGATACCAACGTATTTACCTTCAATGCAGACGGCATTGGGCGAGGGGAAGAAGCAATATGTGTGCTGTGTTTATTGCTCTGCCCAGTCCTACCGCTCACCCAATCAAATTGCTCTGGTTGGTTTGCTGGCGTTCTTGGGTCTTTGCGGTTTGTTCTGTTCAGTTTTCGTCATACAGTGTCTCGACAGTAAACAATAGATTGTCTAATGAGCTTCCATGTAAAAGATTCTTTAGCAATGTTCAACCAAAAGGGGGTCTGTTGGTGTGACACTTTGACTGTAAAAAGTAGTTGAAACTGTGACCCATATACTGCATAGACTGGACAGAACCTTGTTTGCCTGAAAGCAAGGTTTTGTGTCCAAACAGAAGGAAGAAGAAAAGTTTCTACATATTGTCAACCATTGGGCCCCTTTTATTCTAAACAGTAGCAGGGTTTACATTGAGTCATGTTTTCCAAGTAGAATAATCTAAATGGTTAAACGGAATGACAATGCCCTATATAAACACCTCAATCATATTGAATATGCTGAACCGAAATTGACCACATGGCTAGTATGTTCCATTTGGCAGTCTGTAATTATACACATTTTACTTAACCTTTGAGAAAAACTTTCATGGAAAGTAGAGAAGGATAAATCCGCATTCCATGGTTGTCAGGGCGGCTTTTCTGATTTAAAGACCAGATAGAACTCTAGAACGCCAGGACTTACTGGATGACATCACATAAAGACTGATTTTGATTGGAATGACCAAGAAGTTTCCATTTAGATACAGCTATTATTTTTTTGCTGTTTCAGGGGGCTAATGTTTAACTTGAAGGAATTCTTGCTCAGCTTTCCCTGAATTTCTTAGACAAAATGAAACTCTTTTCTCAAGTATGTGTTTTTTCATGCTGCCAGTGGAGTCTATTACAGAAGATATGTATAGCCTTTAAATTGGGGTTTAACAGCCATGTTTCTCGAGTTTAATTGTCAGAAGTCATTCATAACAAAACTTGAGTTCTTCTGAGGTTTCTGTCTAAATCGGCATTCTCCAACTTTTTTCCATGACCAGCCACTACAGTTTTGAGACATGTTAATGGATTCGTTATTATATTTATTGTGCCTTTTAATGGGATTAATAAAAGACCTGTATAAAAATAATAATAAAATAAAAAAGGAATTTTCATCTTGTGCAATGCTCGTCAGCTGCTTGCTTCCTTGACTGTGAATATTAGTCATTTTTCTGTCATTGGCACTCATGTCATACAGCTGATATCCAATTGTTGAAAAAATAAGAATTGACGTTGACCATGAAGAAATATTGTTTAAATAAGCATAAAATAACTAAAATAACAGGATTTTGTATTGACATGCCATTGTAATTTAGGGTGCTGAACATGTACAAACATAGCTGTAATTTCTTTAAAGTTCAACAAAAAATAAACTAGGTATGTTTTCTGAGATCCATTATTCTTTATTGAAGATTATGTGTTGGATATTTTGTTCTTACATCCCTTTATTTTTTAAGTATTTGCGTGTACTGTATGCTTACTTATTTGTTGTTCTCTTTTCCCTCTTTTAGTCAATCAGCTCTCAAATGATGGTAAAAACTATTCATATATTATATCAGAAATCTGGACATTTACACCCTAAAATCAAATAAACATTGCGGATAAATTGTATTGGGCATTGTCTTCACGTAGCTGGTGTTATTTAAACATCCTTTTTTGTAAAAATAAATCAGTCCATAAGGATTCGTTCTTTTAAAAAAATAGCTGAGACATAGAAAAGTGTCTCTTATTTGTGAATAGTCTAATTTATTTAAGATACAGTATTGTAAAATTTGAACTTGGATGAGCTGAAATGGCTTGCATTTAGAGCCTGGCTGTTTGTGTAACAAAATTTGAAGATACCTCTCTGAATTGTTCGGCTTTTCTTCAGACTGAGGACCTAGAGTATGTCATATCCCTTATTAATGAGGCTGTGTTGTAGTTTTTTCCCTCAAGGATCATGTGGTATGGGAGTAACTTAAATGTATGAAGCTCGGCAACCTGGCTTGGTTTGCAGTGCACCACATTCATGGTCTCAAAAGACTTACCTCCTTTCCTTGACTCTTTGAGAGTCGCCTGGCCGTAACTTAGTGCGACAATGAGCTATAACAGCCAATCTACGTGTTCTTTTCAGTCTTTTTTTCCTCTGATCTGTCTTTTTTTCATTGCTCTGTGCAGCTGTTTTCAAGTCATCCACATTCTCTAGCTGTGGCTCAGACCTCATGCAGTAGTCCTAAAGCAGGGGTCTCTAACATTGTGCCCTCACCATGGTGCCCACTGAGGACAGCTGAGCTGCCCGCGTACCTGTTGTGAAAATAGCTCACCAAGGTTGGGTCATTGTGATTTTCTAGTAAGATTATATTTTAGTAGTTAAATGAGTTTATTTAACCCTACTTCCATTAATATACCCGGTAATAACATAGTAAAGTCATAATAGTAACATGATTAGTTGTTATTTTAGAAATGCAGTGTTTAATATTTAGTGCCTCCTGTTTGGTTGATTAGTAAGTTGGCGCCCATCCTCCTCCAGGCTAACATGTTTCCACCCGGTCTTGAACCAAGGACCCTTCACGTATGTTTTTCATGTGTGGGTAATGATTAATATCCACTATCACATATAGATTTATTTACAAAAAATATATTGTGTTAACAGAGAGAAGTTCCCTTAAGCCTCTCTGCACTGCAAGTGCATTCAGATGTGCAGTATGCACACAAATACTGCAAAAAATAAACTACAGCTATACTAAAACGGAAATACGACAAAAATGCTACAAAAATAAAACTACAGAATTACTGTTTACCATAAATTCCGGACTATAGAGCGCACTTGATTATAAGCCGCACCCACCACATTTTAAGAGGAAAACCAATTTTGTACTTACACAAGCCGCACCTGTATATAAGCCGCATGCGAACCCAAACCCGACTAAGTCCCGCGATTGAAACTAAATGTCCTTCATTAAAGTATATAGTCCAAAAATCACAGCCGGCAAAATGAACAGAAAATTATACCGGTAAGGTTTGATGCAGACCTGCAGAGTCCGGGTATACTACAAAAAAACTACTGCAGAAGTACTCCAAAATCCTACAAAGATAAAATTACAGTAACACTACCAAAAAAAAACTAAAGAGCTTCAACAAAAATCCGAATCCGGAAATACTAAAAAAAAATACAGTGGAACCTCGGTTCTCGACCATAATCCGTTCCAGAACCCTGTTCAAAACCGATTTGGTCGATCACCGAAAATCGTTTTTGCCATTAAAAGCAATGTAAAATCGTTTTAATCCGTTCCAACACCCTAAATGTTTAACATGAACGTAAACATGAAGCTAACCCAGGCTAATCGTACGTTCGCATTAGCGTAATCTTCCGTACGAAAGATTACACTAACACGAACATGTAAAAATAAAAAAAGGATTATGAATAGGATTTCTTACCTTTGTGGTGGACGGTAGGGAGAGAAAAGTTTTTCAACCTCTTCCAAAACTTGCGGCAGTTGCTTGCTTATAGCGCTAACTTCCTTAGCCGCATCGCTCGATTTCACAGCCTCCTTATTCTTTACTATCGTACTGATAGTAGATTTAGCCATGCTGTATTCACTAGCAAGATCGGAAATTCGTACACCTCTTTCATATTTAGCTATTATGTCTTTCTTAAAGGCAATAGTTGGACGAACAACTTGTCTTTTTTCACCTGTCCTGCTTGCACCGACCTTCTTCGGAGGCATAATTAGGGGCTAAAACACCCGTACGCTGCTCAGCATCGCACCCTAGTGTACCGGCGATCGAACTCCGATTTTTTGACCGAACAGCAAAGCAAGAATTTCACGAAATTTTTGGTCGAACACCATGGTTAATCTTATCTATCCCGGCTGACGTTCAAAGAAACTGTGCGGGTCAGATGTATCGACATTTCGTTCTGTATACACGTGTATACGAATGACAATAAAGTAAATCTGAATCTGAATTTGTCCGAACTGAGAGGCGTTCGAAAACCGAGGTTCCACTGTACTAAAAAAATACAACAGCAGTACTACTGAGAGCGTTCTCCATCCGGGCACCGGTGTTGTGGAATGCTCTTCCCCCTGAGATCCGATCTGCAACCTCAGTGGAAATGTTTAAATCTAAGCTTAAAACTCACTTCTACTCTATAGCATATGAATACGGTAACCTAAATTTCTCATGTGTAATAACCTGCGAAGCCCTTTGAGACTCTTTGTGATTAAGGGCTATACAAATAAAAATGACTTGACTTGACTTAATACTTCAAAATTGATTACCAACTTAAGTGATTAAAACATGGACCTAATATATTATTTACATTATATATAACATGTAAATATTTGCATGTATATTTATTCGTAAATGAAAACAATGGATCTGTTTTCAAGATTGGCCCCTTGGACGAATTTTTTTGGAATTGGGGGGTTTGATCACCTAATGACTAAAATGGCTGCGCCCTGTTTGGCTGCGGCTGCATCGGCTCGCTACAGTTTAACTGTACGGGTCAGGTGTATCGACATTTCGTTCTGTGTGCATTGTTACAAAGAATGACAATAAAAGTAAATTCTATTCTATTCTTCTAGTTATGGAAATGTTCAAGGAATAGGGGGCGCACAAAACAAATTTTGCTTAGGGCCCCATGAAGGCTTGGGCCTTTATAACAGGTATTTTGTTTTTAACCAGTTCTGTGTTGTCACTGTAAATTCCCATATTTAAATGATTACAAAGACATAAGATACCATAACAAGCACTTTTTTTAGTAGAAGGCCTTTCAACCCTTTACCTGAGTCTTCTTTAAAGTATGTTGCTGGTTTTCAGAATCTAGATGATTGCCCGTTAAAGTCTCCCTGAGGCAAGGCAGTAAAAGATAACCGTGTGTAACTCTGTCACTTCCTCCATAGTGGCATACTATAATTATGTGGAAGTTTAGTCTCTGAGAAGTCTCCTTGTTCCCTCATCTTATCTTTCCCCTTAGTAGTGCGTGGCAGTTTATCATTCAGGCTTTTGTGGCCTCTGGTTTCCCTCTCCAAAAATAATTTGTCATTATGGATATTCCACAAGTCTAGGTTTTCCCCACAGATTGCTTGTGAAAAATCAATCACTGCTGGTTATACCTTGAAAGGGAGTGTCTGAGTTGCAAAAGGGGTCATAGTCTCACAGTATGAAACATAAGCAAGGACATGATATGTGTTTAGGGTGAGAAAAAGGCTTGTGAAACTTAGGGCCCGGTCACACAGCCGTTTGCGTCTGTATTGCGGGTAAAATTTTGCGGTTTTTTTTTTTGCCCGTGGTTGCCCGCGATGAAAAATACGCAAAATTGGCCAACCCACTGTTCATCGGTGGTATGCCCGCAAAACAGAAGCCGGCGACTGTTCCGCTTCCTCATCGCGTCATTTCCGCGTCATTTCCCTGGTGGATCGTATTGAAACTGTTATGCACTCTACCATAAAGCTTATTTCTGCATAATAAGCTTTACGGTAGAGTGCATAACAGTTCTCAAAAGTGATTTATATACGGTGTGCATTACCGTTCGATTACGTTCACAACAAAAACAAAGACGGAATGGTTTATGTTGTATTACATTCCCAACAAATGCAAGACGAAGTGGATTTGGTTATATGTTCGCCATTACATTCCCTAAAAGTGAGATAAAACGAGGTAAAAGTGGTTGTAGTAGCGAAAGTAGGGAAATCTCGGCAGGGATGCATTTCTCGGCATAACACCGGGCTGTAGAAATCATAACCGCTCAAGACACAGTCCCGTGAAGATCAAGATTTCAAACTATGGCACCGAAGAAGCCAATATGTTATTGTTGTAATAGTTTTTCATTTTTATTTTTTTATCTTGTTATGAAATAAAAAGAAATGTCAAGAAATAAAAATGGATTAAGACGAGGTCACTACGGTGACGGGGATCCATGTCCACCCCTTGACGTCTCGAGCACAACTGATGTGTGCTCGGCAAATCGTGCTGTATATACGCGGAGAAAGGCGTTTGACCGTCACACGCGTAACACGCTAATTTCACATAATAACACCGCGATACAGTCGCAGAACATGCTATGACCGTGCTCCACCCATGATTACCCGCTGAAATTTCGCGTCCTACCCATGTGTAACCACGCCCTGGCCGCGGCCAGAGCACGTCGTTCAGCGTCATTTCCGCGTCATTACCTCGTGTGCCGCCCGCGGTTAACACGTGATCTAAAGTTTTGAGCAGCGCAAAACTTTTTCGCGCGGCCAACCGCGTGTGAATTTCCGACCGCGTGTAAAGCACTGCTGTATCTCGTCTATATGGCGATCTCAAAGCGTCCAACATCGTCTGCTTCACGAGCAGTAATTTCTGGCCGTGATTCAGCCTCGATTCGCCCGTGAAAGGCTTGGTGACCGGGCCCTAAAGTTTTGAGCAGCGCAAAACTTTTTCGCGCTGCTAACCCCGTGTGACTTTCCGAACGCGTGTAAAGCACTGCTGTATCTCGTCTGTATGGCGATCTCAAAGCGTCCAACAGCGTCTGCTTCACAGGCAGAAATTTCTGGCCGTAATTCAGACGCAAACGGCTGTGTGACCGGGCCCTTACTAACAAGATATTGTCTGTCCTTATTATGCACTTGGTGCATGCATTATACTATCTTTTTGACCCAAAGAGCCAGTAAAGCAAACCTATTTAGATTTCATTTTTTATTTTTGAGAGAGCCACATCTTTAGCCACAAGACAAAATTCAACAAAATCACCAAACCCGCTCTTCAGACAAAAGCTGATTGTTCAGCACATTTTTTCCCACTGTGTGAGGTTTTAGGATCAAATCTATGAATTGATAATCATGCCAGAGCCCGTATCCCATTTCAACATAAATATACCACTTAAAGTGTGTCTCCCTCTCACAGTTGCTTAAATGTGTTGAGGCTCATTTTGACCACCATTTTTATCCTAAATAATGGTTTCAAAACAAAGTGAAACCAAAGTTCTTTTTTAAAAAGGCACAAAATACTGTAAAGGAGGATACCAACGTAAAACATTCCTTTTCGGTACAGACAGCGCTGGGCGAGAAGGAGAAGGTGTGCCTGCGCTGTGTGTATGGCCGTGCCCATTCCTACCAATCACCCAATCAAATTGCTCTGGGTGCTTTGCTGGAGTTTTTGTTCTTTTTAAAGTTTGTTGTGTTGGTTTTCAGTGTCTCAACAGTGAACATATATCTTTAATGAGCTACCATATAAAGATTCCTTAGAGACGTACAGGCAAAAGGGGCTCTCTTGTTGTGATACCTTGACTGTAAACTGTCGTTTAAATGGTGTCCTATATATACCTGACCAAACGATTATGATCTTAGGTGATGACCTGGCTTTGCATGTGTAAACCTAAACCCTAAATCCAATAATGAATTAAAACAAAGCATGAATTGATCTCTGAGGCATATGTATTAATGAAAAGAGCCATAGGTTCCCGATCCCTTGTCCTGTATCATTTCTTTACCAGGAAACGTTTCATAAATAATCTTAAAGTTTTTGGGATTTAATATGTACTATTGTCTCACTTTAAAGCATTCCATTCACCAGCAGTGCAAGAGTCTCTCCTGACTTAGGGGGCCTCATTATTATGCCTTCTTGGTGCAGTTTTGGCTCTGCAGATGCGTCACACTCCTGTGCAAATTCCATTAACATTTTATAGACTCAGATTACAATTTGCTTGAAAATGCTATGTTCTTACAAACATTTTAATTTAGTACATTTCATTTTAAAATGTTGGTCTTACCGAGGTATATTTGAAAATTATATTATATAACAACTCTTAATGTTCAATCTTTCAAGTTTCACTATTGCAGTTTCTCAAAATATGTAGTTTTTTCGGATTACAAATTACATTGTTTTTAAATTCTGGCTGGGAGTGTGATTTATTGTCTGGTGAGAGTTATGTGTGACATTATTAGCACGTTAGTACTGAGTATATATTTTCACGTTATTTTTACACTAAACTGAAAAGGAGCACTATAGGCCTGTATTGATAATTTCAACATTGCCGGTATTGTGTTGAAAAATGTCCCCTCGCCAAAAATCTCCGTTAAAAGGTTCACTTTCATCACTCTCAAGGGCACTTTCATAGTCACATACCGAAAGCTCGAACAAAATTACTGTCAGACACGTTATCCCAGGAGGGAGGGACTTTAGGACAAAAAAAATGCCTTTCAAGATGACATGTAGCTTTTTGGTGTTGGATTTTATCAAGTAAATTTCCCGCAAATATGCAACATATACTCCAGTGCGCGATATGTTTTTTTCCCTCCATGATTGTGCATTTTCTTGGCTGGTGCGATTTATAATCCCGAGCAATTTATAATCTGAAAAATATGATGTTTTATGAAGAAATGCTTAAAATCTTCTTAACAACTATTGTCGGCTGATGATAGCGTAGCTCCAAGTGACTAATTATCAGTTTTTTTTCTCCATCAGGTCGATAACTGTGACGTCATATTTTGTTGATATCGGCCTGATAATTATCAAGCATCCCTAAAACAATGCCGTGTAATATCGCTCAAACAGTAGGATGATAGATAGATAGATAGATAGATAGATAGATAGATAGATAGATAGATAGATAGATAGATAGATAGATAGATAGATACTTTATTCATCCCCGTAGGGAAATTCACACTTGTTGTCTTGATTGTAAGGCCATGTTTATTTGGAGGAGGATTCGCTGTAATGGCGCTTATATAGTTGACAAGGTTGTTAGTTTCGTTGCAAAATTGGTGTGGATGTTATTTTAACGGAATTTTCCACAACTAACGTGGCAATTGGATTTATGCGTTGCGGCAAAACGTAGAATATTTGGTCATCATCCAGCATTGAAACAATGAGGCTACAGTCCAAACTGATTTCCAGAAAAGCCGAACAGTGCTTTTTCATTGTCTGTATCAACACGGTGCGTTCTTTGAGGCACACAGACTTTAAGTCCGTAAGTCAGCTGGATTTGTTGCTGACAGTTTTGTGTCCCTTTTTGTCTTTGCAAGGCAACACAACAACAGTGTTATGAAACATTATGACGCTTGTGTATGAACTGCTAAGTATGTTTCATTGACAATATTTGAAAGAGTGGGTGTTCTTTAAAATCAAACAGTCAATCAATTTATTATTAGGGGACATTTATCTCCTCTGAGTTGTCTTGTTTGAAGAGACTCAAATCAAGCATTCATGACCGGTGTTGGACACATTACTTTAAAAAAGTAATTAGTTATAGTTACTCACTACTTCTTTAAAAAAGTAGCTGAGTTAGTGACAGAATTACTCTATAGTTAAAGTAAAACGTTTCCAGGGAGAGTAACTATTTCTGTTACTTTAAAAATAAGTTGTTGTATGTCACAAAAATTAAAATGTTCTGAGCAAATACAAAACACTGCGTTTACTTGCAGAGATGGAAATTCAGACCAATTATATAGAACCGTATTTTTCGGCTCGGCTCACCTAAAATAGCCGAGCATACATTTCTATGCATTAGCGGTCCCAAATGGCTCATCGGGTTGTGTTTGTTGCTTTAATCCCTACACAATTATTGTGTAACTTTATGCACATAATGATTTAAAAAGGTGGGGGAAAAAAGACAGAAGTTGAGAAAAAAACAAACAAAAGGAAAAATTCTATAACAAAAGAAAAAAGACAGGTGAAGAAAAATAATAAACTTGACAGTTTTATATGAACGCATTACACAGAAAAACACAGGAAATCTAACTAAAATATGTTTAAATATACCAAAAAATATAAAATACAAACATTTTTTAACCTTTTTATGCTCAACAATTTAAAGTCAACGACACAGAATTCCCCTCAAAAATGCAGATAAGCCAATCATAAGAGAAGATAGGCGGCTCGGAAGGAAGTAGTTGTTGTTCGGTGGGGAGCTGATTCTCTTTGTTCACTTTCAAGACTCTTAGAGATCTTTCGTACGCGAATGACACGAGTCAGGTGCTGTCAAAACTCAACCCTCATTTGCTTTTTCTCTCGGCGCATTAATAGATACTATATCCGTAATTTATATCCAGGGTTGGGTAGGGTTACTTTAACTGGATTACTTTCAATTACTTTTGGATTACTCCAATACCATATATGCTAATAAAAGACAAAAGAAACTAAATATGAATAAAATGATGACTCACAACATCTCCTGGCTTTGATCTCTTTGATCTCCGGCACAACGAACATCAAATGCGACAGAAACAAAATGAAAATAAATCCAAACAGCTTGCCAACATCATTTTTGCCGTTCAATGTATTCCGTTACTCCCCAAGCCTGCACCAAATTTAGTCATTTTATTCATATTTAGTTTCTTTTGTCTTTTATTAGCATATTTGGTATTGGAGTAATCCAAAAGTAATTGAAAGTAATCCAGTTAAAGTAACCCTACCCAACCCTGTTTATATCCAATTATTTGGTAGGCGCTATGTTAAATGGTGACGTAATGCAATAATCCACAGGAGGAGAGCGGAAAACTGCACCGCTGAACACGGTGACAGGTTTGCGAGGGAACGCCGCCGTTGGCATTCTGCAGACAAAGTAACACATTGCTTTTGACTGTCAGTAACAGTAAAGGCGGAAAAAAATTAGATGGGTTACCCGTTAATGAAAAATAGTGCCGTCACTAGTGGCATTATTTATATCTCTGTTATTCCAAACACTGTTCATGATCTACCTTATCCTAGCCGTCCATACATAGAGATTTATTGTAGTGCTGCAACAACGAATCGACAAAATCGAATAAAATCGATGATTTAAAGCGTTGGCAACTAATTAGATCATGGATTCGTTGTATCACGTGATTTATGAGCCAAGAACGTTAAATCAATGGAAATTAGAGTGCACATTATTTCGTTCTGATACTGGGAATTGTAGTGTCGCTTTGGTCTGGCAGAGGGCACCGAGACAGTTTTTATAAAAAAAGCTATGTTCATTTTTTTATAAACTACATTTTGAACATTGCATCATTTACAAACAAAATTGACATAAACGTTTTAACTTTGTAGTGTTTGACTGTTTCATCATGAAACCAAGTTAATAATTGTCAAGAGAACAGACAGAAATACAGAGAAAAACAATCAGAAAATAAGTATAAAATAAATAAAGTAAAAAGAAAAATAATTAAAATAATGATATGTTTAACCACCCAAGGGGCAAATTCTTGAGCATATGTCATTTTCATAATGGCAATGTCAATCATATACCAAAATGTAAACCCCAAAAACAAATTTGAAAAGTGGGTTTGTTTTCATTTGTCTCTCATCTCATCTCATCAGCCATACCGCTTATCCTCATTAGGGTCGCGGGGGGACTGGAGCCCATCCCAGCCATCTCCGGGCAGTAGGCAGGGGACACCCTGTACTGGTTGCCAGCCAATCGCAGGGCACACAGGGACAGACAACTCATTCGCTCATTCACACCTAGGGACAATTTGGACTGGCCAATTCACCTAAAATGCATGTTTTTTTTGGAAACCGGAGTGCCCGGAGGAAACCCACGCAAGCACGGGGAGAACATACAAACTCCGCACAGTAAGTCTGGAGTTGGATTTGAACCCACAACAGGTTCCCATGACATGAACTGTGCCGCACTAGCGCTATCCACTGCGCCGCCGTGCTGCCTATTTTCGTTTGTGATTATTATTAATTTTTTTGGTAAAAAAAATCGATACGAATTGAAATGGATTTCTTTTTCTTTTTTTTTGTATGGTAAGTCCAAATCTAATCTGATATGTGGATAATGTGGTAGGAAAGGAGTATTTTACATATTTGCAGGTGTATAGCATACATTTTTATGCATTTTCTTTTTTTTATCAAGTTAATTAACAAACACTTAATCTTCTTTCTGTACAAAACATCAATATTTTAATAAATAGGAGGGAGATTAGAAATTTGATTCATCGATTAATGCAAAGAATAATCGATTGATGATGAAATTAATAGTTAGTTGGCAGCTCCAATTCATTGTATATTCATGATTTTTGTTGAATTTAAGATGTATATTTATTGCGTTATAGGTTCACTAATTAGGAAATGAATGGTGAATTGCATTTCTTGTTTACGTAGTCAACTTTAATCAACTTTAACTTCCTTCGTAAAGTATTGTATTTATAATTGACTTTAATATAGAGTTTAAAATGATACTGTGTATTATTAAGCACTCGCTGAAAAATAATATTTATGTTAAAAATATGCAAAAATACATGCGCTATCATACCGGTTCATACTCGTAGGTCAAGAAATTAGCTTTTATTTTACATACAATGAGCCTCAATGTGAGGAAGCTGACATTTGGTAAGTGTCTGCAATCTTTCTGCCGTGGGTACCAAAAAAGACAAAAACTTTGTGAAAAGCTGGGCGAAAAAAAACAAGAAAATTAGTGCAATATGGCCACTTTGAGTCTTGAGTTTTTATTCTTCTTTGTGGTTTTAATCCCTTGTTTTCGGTTGCAGTACACAAAACAGCGACATCTAGTGGTCAAATATTTCACAATATCCCTTTAATGTGAGTGCAGCCCATTCAAATTATGGATTGTGTATTACTGATTGATTGATTGATTTCCGGCTGCACAGCAGTGCAGTTTGCATGTTCTCCCGGTGCTTGCGTGGGTTTTATCTGGGCACTCCGGTTTCCTCCTACATTCCAAAAACATGCATGTCAGGTTATTTGGCTGGCCAAATTGTCCCTAGGTGTGAATGAGCGTGTGAGTTGCTGGCAACCAGTTCAGGGTGTCCCCTGCCTGAAGATAGCTGGGATGGGCTCTGGCACCCCTGAGACCCTACTGAGGATAAGCGGTGCAGATAATGGATTGAGGGATGATTGATTTCCATCTCAATGCTTGATGTATTTTTTTTCTTTCGATGCAATTTTTTCAAAAGTTTTGAGAACAGTGGAATGTTTTTATGCCAGACCTCACCCACACTCTAGCTCCGGCGGCCCCCAACTAAATTGAGTTTGAGATCCCCATGTTAACCATTATATGCTACATTTGAGTGGGCAAAGCAGGAGTGGAACAACAGTTAAGTTGATTTTTTTTTTTAATTCACTTTGTATTTGATTATTCAGAGTGTCGGGCACCTTACTTTATAAAGTAGTTAGTTATAGATACTACTTTAAAAAGAAAGTGTATATAGAAGGATTTGGAATTTTCGTCGCATCATTCGGGTCAGTTGAACATAGAAGAACAGACAGGTAGCTAAGTTGACACTGAATTCACCAATTCGCCTTACCATTTGATACATTAGTAAACACTGTATTCGTAATAGCTATCTAACTATATGGTAGTCGCTATGTTGAATGGTGGTGTTATCCATAAAAGATGTGACGCAACAAACTAGGAGGAGCGCGAAAAACCGCGCTAATAAAAGCAGTGTCAGGTGTGCGTGGCACGTCGCCGTTCGCGTTCTGCAGCTTTAGTAATGCACAGCTTTTGACCGTCAGTAACGATCACGAAAAGTAATTGGTTACATCACCCCATCACTGAAAATATGGCGTTATTTATAACGGCGCTATTCCCAACACTGATTATTCTTTTTTTATATTACATAAACTACAATGCACAAAACAAATTGCATAGACACTAAATAAAGGAGTCATAATACCATAGACTAGGGATCTTTCTTAGATGGGCTTGAAAAACTCTTCTTTTTTCCATTTTTAGGGCTTTGAGGGGGTGGCATATAGACTGTATTTGAAATAGTCATTTTCTTACCTTACCATTTTCATTCTAGAATATAAGAAAACTGTGAAAACGTGCCAGAAATCACTCTCCTCTTCCCCATCCGCCACACTTCCTTTCCTCCAGTGTAATGCGTGATATGGCCGGAACACCGAGGGTAATAGAAAGATAAAGCAGATAGACGCGGTTGAAAAAAAAGATTTCTTTAAACCCAGTTGGGCATTGTTACTCAACAGAGAAAATATTTAATTTCAGGACACTTTAAACTACGCAGCCCACCTTTAACATGTAAAATTCATACTATAATATTTATACTGATTTGATGAGTGACAAAAAATATATTTTTCTTTTTTTTCTTTTGTTTTTGTTTTTCATAAAAAGTCTCCATGCTTATTATGTTTCTTTCACTTACATTTGCATATACATTTGCATACATACTGTGAATAAGTTCTTTGTGTATTGTTTTCCAATTATATATTTAAAATACTGTATACCATGAATAGGTTGTTAATGTTGTTTTCTAATTATGTTTTCTTATTATTTTATTTATTTTTTTGCCAGAGATTCGGGCACAGTTAGTGGAACAGCAAAAATGCATGGACCATCAAACAGACATGAGAGTCCAGCTGCTGCAGGACCTTCAGGATTTTTTCAGAAAAAAAGCAGAGATAGAGATGGAATACTCAAGAAACCTTGAAAAATTGGCCGAACGCTTCATGGCAAAGACTCGCAGCACGAAAGACCATCAGCAATACAAGTAAGTTTATCCACTTTTAATGTGTGTGTGTGTTTGTGTGTTCGTGTGTGTGTGTGTGTGTGTGTGTGTGTGTGTGTGTGTGTGTACATTTGTACATGGTCACATATAGACTACTTGGGTTGAGGGCATGCATGTGCGTGTGGTCATGCCACAATACAGAAATGGAGTCTTCCACATATTTTTGATACCTGTTTCCAACATATATGCAGACCTCAAGTATTCCAGGATTTGCAGCAAACATTTTTACAGGTTACGTTTGCTGTATTTCCGAGCGTTTTTTTGTTAAGTAGGTAAGAGTCACATCAAAGTAACTCTAAATAATCAGCCACTATAACGACAACAACCACAATAAAATAAGTTAGCTAGTGCTAACAAGCTCCATTGTGTCTTACCATTGCCATTTCTTACTACGTAAATGAGCTGCTTTTATTGCAATTAACCAGCGATTCAAAACAGTAAACTTCCAGATATCACATGGATTAAAAACTGTTATGTGCTCTACCATAAAACCTATCACGCCGAAATGAACTGTCAAATTATCAATGGATAAAACGGGAGATGAACGTTCAGATGATGAAACGTCATTTCGCCAGAGTAAATACTGTATTTTCAACAGCTCAAAAGTGATTTTCATACAAGGTGTAAACACCCCATACTTTTCTGTTCAATAACATCCCTAAAAGTTTTGATACAAAGTTGTTTTAGTAAGTGGGGGACATTTTAAGCCGAGGGTGCATTTTTGTAGCGTACCAGCTACGAAGAACTGGTAAGCACCCAAACTTTTACAGGATTTTATTTGCACCGGTGAATTGGGATACTCCCATTTACCATATAGTGATACAAATCGTGTGAACTGAAGTCAGGACGATTTGGTTAATTTTGAAACTTGACATAATAAATTAAAATGTTATCTTTGTTCTGAAATAACTGTTTCAATATGTTTTTTTAGTTAGTCTTTGTCTGCAGAATACATTTTTTGAAAGTGCTAATGATTGGTCTTTGCTTGTAGTAGAAAAGGCTGACATCAGATAAAGCATTTTTTTTTCAACTTGTGGAGGGAATATAATTAAAACATATTTCCTACAGCCTGTAAATAGATTTTGGTTTCAGCTTGAATGGTTTGAGCAGCTGTACATCAAAGAGTTGCATTGAACTCTGTGGTTTGTAGTTTTGCACAGCATGGAGTATGGTCACAAATGCATATCTCTTCAATAAATACATTAGATGTTAATAGCATTTAAATCACTTCAATGTAGGTCTATATTAGTCCGTCCAAATTGCATATTATGTGGCCTGTTTGTGTTGGACAGATTTGTCTGTGATATGAAAAAATTATTTTTCCTCGGCCTGAAACTTTTGAGCCAGTTTTAATTTGGCAGGTCAGCTAAGCAGAACAATAAAGTGTCAAAATAGAATCAAAATGGACAGTTTGGTAATAGACAATTCAGACAATGGCTGACTTACAAATTACACGTTTGGACTTGAAACCACTTCTATGTGCAGCATGTTTTTGTCCTTCTCACATGGTGAGTTCTATTGCTGCCCTCAGAACATAGTTGACGGGACAAATATTCCTGTTTTCTCGCCCTATTTCTAATCTTTCTGCTATTGGAGACTACACTTTCTCTGAATTATGTCCTAAATCTAAAGATGTCAGTGTTTGGTTTTCATTTGGTTTGTCATTTTTATAGGAATTTCTATAGAACTTAATTTTACCGGCAAATGTTGTCTCTTCTTGATATGCTCTCACATTTCAATCTCTTCCAGAATATGTTGTCTCTATGGCCTTCCTCTATCTATCCGTCTGTCTGAGCCAGTTCCCGCTTATGCCAAAAGGGAAATGATGACACAGTGAGCTTTTCCTGGTATTATGTTAGCTGAGCACGTTAGAATGTCATCAGGTAATATACTGTAAGTCCCCCTTTCAATGCACAAGATAGTTCGCAAATTGAGGATTAAAAAGTTGCCATTTTGAATACCCTAGGTTTCTTAGCGTGAATTATTTTTAACTTGCCAAAAATAAGAAACTTTGACTCACCTCAAATACTTGGATAATATGTTAAGGAAGCATATAAAACAGTTTCAAACACTCCTTTTATCCCCTTCCTACACCGCCCATGATCAACCTGGTAGCAGTCTGTGGTTGATTACCATGCACTCGTATTTTTCACGCTTTGCAAATTCGACCGGTGAACAGCTGAGTTTACTCACCCTTGATGTCCGTATTCTTCAGAACATAATATTGAAATGCATTGAAATGTGCAGAATAAACTGTCAATTAATTGAATTAAATCAATTTCGTCAGGATGGAATGAAAATACTATTTGATTGAGAGTGCAAAAACAGACACAGCCTCTGTCCAAATTCACAAGGCGCGGGGTACCCTGAATACCAGATAAATGGGCCCCACGATGGCACTCCTAACGCAACGTGGTGACACAGACATGCCCACAATTTTATGGATTGTCAATGCTGCATGTTTAAAGAGCATTTATAGACAGCCCATTTATAAGTAAGCCTGTTCATAGAACCGGGCTGCACTGGGCATGACTTTAGCAGACTCAGTCTTCTTAATTTAGATGCAGGGAGTGTGTAATGCTGTTCTGTGGGTCATTGAGGTTTCAGTACCATTTCATCATTCTGTCTTTGCCCTTATCTTATGGAATTCACTTCATATTTTTTCTTTTAATGAGCCTTACGCCATGGCTAGGTTTATACTGCAATGCTTATTGCTCAATTCCAATTTTTGGGTGATCTGTGGTCTTTGTGAGATTGTTTATTTTTCCAACTAAATGCGACTTGTATGCAACTTGATCTCCCGATGTAAACCCCACAACTGTCGCACTTGAAGGACTGTCGCTAATATGACATATTCAATCGCAAATATTTGTCAAATTCGCAAATATTTTTCAAATTCGCAAATATTTTTTACATTCGCGATTACCATTTTTTTCGCCCTTTGAGACTATCCTTCACTATAATCATATTATGTCAACGTGCAGTGTTACACACACACAGAAGCAGACAGCACCGGCACTCAGTCTGAGGTCATCATGGCAGGTCCATTTTTAGTTTCAAATCCATGCACCACTTCTGTATTTTAGACACATTTTGGGTTTTCACTGAGCGACAGCAGTAATCCCCAAAATACAGAAAAAGCCAGTGAACGGAGCTAACACAACCAATTTCAAGCAGCCTTTGGAATCCAGGCACCCGGTACAATTAGTAATACAGTGGTACCTCCATGTACGACAGACCCATCTTACAAATGCTTCGGTATCCGAGATTTGCATCCAACTGACTTTTCCTTGTTATACAATCAGTTTTCAAGTATTCAGAGTCAGTGACACTACCACTAAAGGTTTGCACAGGTACGCACGAGCAGCTTCATGTGTGGTTTATCAGCTAGGTGAGACCCTTGCAACCCCCTGCATTAAATTGCCAAATGGTTTATTCTTTTAATTTATTGGTTGAGGCCACCAGGGCTGACAGAGACGGGTTTTAATGTTTTATCAATCAAGAAGACGGCAATAAGTGTAAAGTTATGAAAAAGCTTCTTATGATTTGGATACGAGCAAAATAACTTGCTGGGGACACAATCACGTTAGCGACAACAGAAATTAAGGAAGCGGTCGCCTGCTGGGAGTTTTATCTCAAATACACCACCTGATAAAGCCAAAAGCAGACAGGTAATGTAAATCTTCGATGAAAACTGTCCAGAAAATTTTAAAAACATTCCGAGATCTAGACAGAAACAATTATTGGATTGCTATTTCATGCCTGCTTAGCACAGCTGAGGTGCCGGCGGACCTTCCCTTAAAAAAGCTTGCCAGTGCAGGGTCATTGTGATTTTGTAGTAAAATGACTTTTTCTGTGGTTGACTGAGTCTATTAACCCTCTTTCCAATAATCAACCTATGAACAACTTAGTAATAACGTGATTTGTTTTAACATGTTTTTCTTAAGTCAAATTGAATTTTAAGTCATTTTACAAATGCATATCACACTGTGTGCTTGAAAAGGTTGGAGACCCCTGCTCTAGGGCATCATTGATAAGTTTGATAAATATTTTGCGTTACCATTCAAGTGTTCAATATTGTATTTGTTGAAATAATTACAATTTTCACTTTTAATGCTTTTCATGACACAATTGACAAGCTGTCAATTCCGCCCAGTTTTCAGGATTGAGCGATACAGTTGATCGGTTGTCTATGGATGTACTTCTTTTAATACACATTTAATTATTGATTTATTATTTTTTTAAAATATTAACAACTCTAACATGATCCATCAGACATGCCATAAGTTTTCATCAAATGGAAGAAATACTTACACTACATATTTAACTTCTCCTGCTACTAAATTACAACTTTCGTCATCAGCAGGAAACCAGCTGTTTGGAAGATCTAATCCGACAAAAATGGCGTTTTTAACAATGACTAAAAGACGAAAAGTCGACAATGAAAACCAGTTTTGACGAGGAATGGACTGACAAATATGTGTCCATTTTGCCTTCTACAAGTACAAAATCAATGTGCTTACAATGTTTAAAGATGGTTGCTATAACAAAAAGTAAAAATATGACGTGCCATTATATTAAAGAGCACAGCTTTTTGAAAAGAAGTTTCCTCCTAATTCAGGGTAGAAATTGACAGGAGTCAAAACAACAGTCTCGCAAGGTTATTGTTAAATCTATGACACAACAACTAATTGCTATGGAGTGCTCACTGAGAGTGTCATGGGCATTGGCTAAACATAAGAAGCCTTTCTCTGATGGAGAAACAATAAAATAAAGTATGACTAAGGTGATGGCAGCAATGTTTGAAAGAAAAGAAAAGGAGGAAAGGACAACAAAAATCAAACAAATCCCACTGTCAGATTCATCAACCACAAGACGCACTGAAGTACTGGCTGATGATGTGACAAAACAGCTTTGTGGCGGCATAAGAAGTGCAGAATTTTGTGTTTGGACAAAGGAAAACCAACTTTACCTCTGTTGACTTGCCTTGCACTTGACCATCATTAAAAATGGACCAATGCTTGTTTGAAAAAAAAAAAAACAATTGTGGACCTTTAAGATTTGCATTTTAGGACCCCTGCTATAAACTAATCAGTATAAGGAAAAAAAGGTTAGTAAACTCCTTCTGACTACCACATATACACTCCTACAGATCTAAGTGTGCGCAAGGCTACAACTAACTTAAGCTTGGACAATACCCTACCGCATTATAACAAATAGGACAAGACTCAGCACTGAATTATCCCAATAAGCTTATCTTTTGTATTGCTTATTGTTTTTTACTGTGACATAATGTTCAACTCTCTTTCAGAATACAGTACAAAATTCACAGCCTTTCTACAGTATTTCAATGTTAAAGTCTGAGGTCGCCACGGCAAAGGAGTTAAAGTGGGTCATCTAGTAAGCTCAGGATTCATGTTTCGATTTCAGCTGTGTATATTAGTTCTTAGTAGGAGTGGTAATATTTGGGTACCTCACATTTTGATTTTATTACGATTCAGTGGGTATGAAAGAATTACTGAAGCATTTTTGTTAATATATTTTTCCTTACAAAAAATGTAAACACTTTATTTTTTTAATAACTTCTTTGTAACAAAGCAAACCAAGAAATGAAGCATTTCCACTACGGTTGATACAGCCTGCAAACTCACAAAATAGCACTCAAACACAAATTTAGGTCCAAATAACTACTTTAATACCTGAAGGTTAAAACCGATTGTGTTGCTTTTTATTTTTATTTCTAGGAAAATGTTTCCCTGAGTCCCTGAATTTCACTAAAAGATGTCTGTTATGTCATAGAGTAAAGCTGAAGTGTGTCCAACCTGATGGGTGTTAGTTTTGTTTTTGATCTGTGTGCAAAACTTCAGTAGGAAAGACACATCACACACCTTGCCAGTTCTACTCACTCTGGTGCATCTAAGATGCAAGTGCCTCTTTGTGGTTCGAGGGGCTATTGTTGCAAAACGGCAGCAATGCTTCCCTCAGTCTGCCTAGGGCCTGCTGTGGCTACTTTGTTATTGTTCAATGGTACTAAATGTTTGACTGAGTTATCTATACATTCATTGTTATTATTGTTACTTTGATAATTTTGAGCCATGGCCCAGAAATGTCATGGACACTATGCTGTTCAGTTGTTGTCCTTATGATATATGAGGGATGTTCCGACCCAGAAAATACAATATCTAGGGCATTAAACACCAAGGGAGGCAGATGATGCATCTCTTACAAGCCTTGAAATTTATTTATTTTTTTACTTCTTGCCCTTTGTGAAACTGTTATTGACCACCAAACTCTCTAAACTCTTGTTTTTTATTTCAAAACTCACCTTTCCCAACAGAAAGGACCAGAACCTACTGTCCCCTGTCAACTGTTGGTATCTTCTGCTGAACCAGGTGAGGAGGGAGAGCAAGGACCATGCCACTCTAAGTGACATCTACTTGAACAATGTCATCATGAGGTTTATGCAGATTAGCGAAGACTCTACACGACTCCTTAAAAAGGTGAGCTCTACTTTGTGCACTGTTTTTGGAACCTTGAGACTACAAATGTCACGAGTTTTATTAACACACATCCCATATATTGTACCTTTATTCATTCTAGACTGGGGTTTCCAACATTTTTTTTGTTTTTAAGTAGTGCAAAGGGAAGTTTGATATGCATTTAAAAAACAACAACTGATCATGTTATAACTATGTTTTTACTATGTTACTACTGGGTTAATAATTGGTAGTAGGTTAAAATAGACCCATTCAATCACATTAAAAAAATTATTTACTATAAAATTACAATGACCCAGCACTGGTTAGCTTTTTTATCACAGTTCCGCAGGCACTTTAACTGTCCTTAGGGTGCATCCTGGTGCCCGCAGGCATCACGTTGTAGACATCCGTTCTAGACAGTGTGGGTAAAGAAAATGAAATATAGTATGTTTTTTACCATATTCATTCCTGTATAAACAGCATTCATTTAACCTAAAAACGAACTAAATGTTTAAGTGCGCGTTATATACGAGGTTTTATGTACATTACGGTATTTTTGCTACGATTGATTAGTCGAGAAATGTCCATGACCACAATCGTAAAAGATTGGATACAACGAAAATCGAACCAGCGTCACATTTGTGAGAAAGTCGAATCCCAACCACGAGACCGCCAGTGATATAATTGGTAAAAGACAGGTAACTCAGCTTTACCACATTTCCCATCGTCCGTAGAACACATAACAGAATAAATCTCTAAAATAAATACATTACAAAAATATAGAGTTGCAAATACATATTATACATGGTTACACATATTTA